>NW_027418031.1:0-145243 GCF_009905375.1 Apium graveolens
GAAATATATCTGTTTGTATTAGCTTAAAGCAATTCACACACACTTGCTCATCAAAACACTTAGACTAGAAACTGCTCAAAACTTGAAAAAGTTTTGATATTTACATTCAACCCCCCTTCTGTAAATCTCATTGTTAGTTTCACTGGGAATAACAACCACCCTTGAAAATCCTTACAAAAGTATATCTAAACAAAAACAACAGATCAAAATTTTCAGATTTTGAAAACACTATTCACCCTCTTCTTCCATGAATTATTGGAAGAGATTGGAAGGAAATAGAAGCTTAGATTCATAGGAAGCTATATCTATGCTTAAGGAACCTTGGATATTCCTCATAAATATCAAAGCTGGATCCTGGAAATTGATTTTCTTTCTTTGAAAATGTGAAGAAGCCGAGAGCTTCTTTCTTGGAAATGAAAAGTCAAGTTTTGTGTTATGATTGCTTGGCTCGGTTGATATTGGTTTTGTTTGTTAATTAACTCTTACCATGGTAAAAAATGAATGGTTCACAATCAACCAACCAATCCCTCCTTTTTGTCATGCTTAGTCACAATGCTTATTCATCTTCTTACACTTGTCTTCTTCTTGTTGTGTGATGACATCATCATCCACTAACCTCTTGATTAACTCCTAATTACTTGGCTAATGATCACTGATTGTTATACGGTTCGCTTAACTTTCGTCTGCGTTTATCGTTGAGGGATCATACCCTGGATCTTATTACTTGGGTTCCCCTAAACCCTTCTCAATATTTTATATTCCTTTTATGATCCCCTCTTAAAATCCTTGAATTTAATATTTATCTGTTCCTTATACTCAATTCTTTATGTATATAGGGATTTTCGAGAAAAATCGAAGTGTTCGAATTTGGATTCTGATGATTTGACATACACTTATATACCATATAGAGTACTAATAAGATCTCAGAAATATCAATCAAAAGAAACCCTACTTAGTGTGGTCATGAAAGGTTTTCTTATCTGCATATTCAGCATAATCAGCAAAATCACTATTCATAAGGGTTACAAAAAGTCCAAAATTTTGGGGTATACAACCATCATACTAAAATAAAATTATGCATATTATCAGTTCGGTCTAAAATATAATATTCATTCAGGGCTAATAAAATTAAATAAAAAAACTAAATATGGATTCGGTTGACATAACGGTCTGATACTAAAAATCAGATTTGCTACGTCGGGGTAAAATATATAATAAATACTACTAATCTAGCTAAAATATAATTTTCTCAAACCAGACTACAACATAATGTGTGGTCAATATATGTCATTAGAATAAAACAAAATATATTATCTATTCGGCCTAAAATAAAATAATATATAACCAGAGTGAAAATAAAATTAAAAAAAAACTAAATGTAGTTAGATGGTTGATATAACGGGCCTAAGGCTAAAACAAAATAATGTACGCTAAAACTAAAATTAAATTCAAACTAAAGGTAATTTTTATATTATTAATCTGTGTTAAATAAAATTAAAGTCTAACTTATAATTGTTAGGTATATATAGGCTTGGATTTGGGATAACTGTGATCTGACCGTAATAGCCGAAATATAAAAAGTTTGATTATAGATATGTGTGTAAAATGTTTGTTTATAAATTACGGGTTTTTTCAATTTCTGTAATATCTAAAACTATTTTAATAAAAATAAAAACATAAATGATTTCTTAGTCAGTATAATTGCGTTGGACTAAATAAATTAATACATGATTCATCGGGCTAAAAATTGATTGATGATAAATTAAAATTAAATAAGAAATAAACTATACCGGCTTAAAATAAAATAATATGGACTTTTATTCAGGTTAACATAAATTTTTTATTGTTGATACATGTTATGCCATGTTTTTGCATGATAATACTTTTTAATAATTCCGTAATTTATTCATTATTAATTTTGTTTAATAATAATTGTTTAAGGCCCAAGTTATCCTCTCTCCGAAATGAGGAAAGAATCAATCTCAATAAATCAGTAACGGAAATTATCTCTCAACGATATTCTTTAAATCAGGAAGATATCACAACACTCAGATTAAATCAGATAAATCAGTAATTACCATATTAACGAAACTTATCCCTAAAGTCTCTTAGGGATAAGCCCAAATTTCACAGAACTGCGTAGGCTTGATCCCAATATAAATTGGTACGCGGGCATCTTGGCAAAAGGATCCGATACAACGAGACAAATCGAGACACCTCCCAAGTCTAGCCCCTTTTTTCATAAACCCTAATCTCATAATTACACACAAATCGCTCTAATATTCCAGCAACCCTCCGATTTCGTGTTGTTACAAAATTCCTCCAACAACAATTTGGCGCTAAAAGGAGGGGGTTATTTTATTATTTGAGGAGGACAAATAATTTTTTGAAATTCAGGGATTTATGATTTATCCGTATAAATAATCGGGGGGTCGTGAGGATGGTGGCGTTTATTTTAACGACAAGGCTCAAGCATCAATATAGGGCAATAAAGTCACGCAATCTCATGGTGGAACAACAAGATACGGGCGGCGGAAAAATTGAAAATCAATTTAAAAATAATGGCTGCCCCACAATGAATGAAAAGATGGGACAGATTCTCGAAGGCAAGCAAAATGGCAACAGGGGACCTGGTTAATAATTTATAAAGAAAGAAGAAGCAACTGGCAATCTGTCATGTAAGTGGACAAAAAAATAATGGAATAAAAAAATCTCATGGTAAGAAGGAAGCAGAATAGAGGCATAAAATTTTTGCTGGAAGCCCGCATGGCAGGGGAATTTCGAACCGGAAGAATCAAAGATAAGTTTTTGATTTTTGATTTACTATTTTGGCAATTTTATAAATATTGGGCCAATTAAATATTGTATAATGCACACATAAATATTATGTTTAAATATTAATGATAAAATTCGTGCGAGTCACATATTTTTATGGTTGTAAATTATGCGCCATTCTAATTTTAGACAACGCGTATATTTTTGAAAATATCGTACGAGATATTTATTTGAGAGAATTGTTGATTTTTAGAAGATCATGCGAGCTGCATCTTTTGGAAATATAAAATATTTATGTTAGTTGCATAATTTTGGGAAAATATTTAAGAAAGAGCATTATTTTCGGGAAATAAATATCGCGACAATTTTAAATTGGCATATTTATTATGTTTGAATTGCATTTATAATATTTGCATATACTGTCGCGATAATACATATATGTCGAAAAATATTTTTAAATTTGTGAATTGAAATTGCTATGTTGGGTAGCTGAGACAACTACTTGGAATGATATACACTACCGATTGTGAACTTGTATTATTGACACCCTACGCCTAGATAGGCAGAAAGATTACAAACGGAAAGATTGAAGGTACGAGCTCACCTTATCTTAAGTATGGAAAGAGATTCAAGGTGCGAGCTCACCTTATCTTAAGTACAGAAAGAGATTGAAGGTCGGGAGTTCCACCTTATCTTTTGCTGAAGGCATGTTTGTTGATCTTGTTACATTCATATAATACTAGCAGTTCACCTCATAATACAATTTTACAATTGACTGTTATATCTATCTTGAAGTGTGTATGCCAAGGTCCAACTTAATAATGATATTCGCAATGGTTTTTTAAATTTGTGCTCGCGCAGCCACAAACAAGGGAAATATGTATCTTTTTCGAATATTGCATGGTCTTGCACATGCATTTGCATAATTGTTTTGAGCATGAAGGTGCTCTTTGTTATGTACTAAACTCTGATTTTTAGTTGTTTCAGCGATCGAAGAATATTTAGTTCTCCACTTCAGCAAGCTACAATGAAGAACTGGGGGGTAGTTGTTATGCCACGTTTTGGCATGACAAATACTTTTTAATAATTCCATAATTTATTAATTCTGTTTAATAATTAATTGTTTAAGGCCCAAGTTATCCTCTCTCCAAAATGAGGAAAGAATCAATCTTAATAAATCAATAACGGAAAATATCTCTCAACGATATTCTTTAAATTAGGAAGATATCACAACAATCAGATTAAATCAGATAAAATCAGTAATTACCATATTAACGAAACTTATCCCTAAAGTCTCTTAGGGATAAGCCCAAATTTCACATAACTGCGTAGGCTTGATCCAATATAAATTGGTACGCAGGCATCTTGGCAAAGGGATCCGAGATAACGAGACAAATCGAGACACCTCCCAAGTCTAGCCCTTTTTTTTTCATAAACCCTAATCTCACAATTACTCACAAATCGCTATAATATTCCAGCAACCCTCCGATTTCGTGTTGTTACGAAATTCCTCCAACAACAATACATAAATTTTTTTATCATTGATCTGGGTTTATACAAATCAAACCAAAATAAATTTGAATATAATTAGTTAGATTTGTTCGGTATACCAAAGTAAAGATAATTCGTTTACCATTGATGTGAGCTAAAATTTAACTTTTAATTAAAACGTAATTATCTTTTGTAAACACACCTATGAATTTCAACAAACTAAATCTTGCAATTAGTGATATTTCTTTACAAACTAAAATTTCACTAAATTATACAAATGCATATTTAAAATAATTATCAATCATATTATCAAAAATTTCTAATATAAATTTCAAAGTTTAAAATTTTCACTTCAAATTAAATTCAAAATTATTTAATATTAAAAACAATACGTACATCGCACGAATTTTTGGCTAGTATAAATTAATACATGTATTCATACATACATACATACATACAATCATACATACGCACATATAAATATACATAAATACATACATGCATGCATGCATACACATACACATACACACATACACACACATATATACATATATACATACTTACATATTTACATACATATTTATATATTCTTATTAGTCATCAATTTAACATCGTCCTCCAACACAATGAAAAGACCAAATATTATATTAAATTATATGAAATAAAAAATAAAATAATTTTTTTTATACACATATGTACGATTTATACTTCTCTATTAATAATTATGTGACATATATCATATACTCTCACTGTCCCATAGGTTGTTAACATCGTTAGGGGGTTTGTTGAGAAAATTAGTACATATGACCATTATACCCCTACATTAATATCTATATAATATTTAATTCGCCTTGTTATTCATTTATTAAAAATTACCAATTGTTATTAAATTAATATGTGTATATATACATACATACAATAAATATATACATATATATAAATTAATATAGGGACACACACAGACACATACATACTCGTATATTTTTATTTGTCATCAATCTAACCTCGTCCTCCAACATAATGGAATGGAGAAATATTATATTAAATTTAATGAAATAAAAATTAAAATAAACTATTTATACATATATGTATGATTTATACTTACTATTGATCATTTTATGACATTTATCATATACTCCCACCGTACCGTAGGTTGTTAACATCGTTATTAGACACGAATATTTAAAAATGAATTACGTTGAAGAAAAATTAAAAAACGGGCGTAAATATTGGAGCCATTAAAAAAATAATATGCTATTTTAAGAAATGTTAACTGTCTATTGGAACATCCCAAAATAAATAGTTATTTGAACGAAAAGTATCATATGTCATTCAGTGAGTAAACTTACAATACTAACGTCAATTTCCTATATACTATGACTCATAAATCACATTTCTAACACATAAAACATATTAAATAATTAAAAACAAATTTATGATTATTTTATATTTAGAGCATTGTTGTAAAAAGTGGGAAACAGACTTAGTCAGTGGAGGCACTGTCCATGGATTAATCAGGTAATCGGGGATTGATCGAAATGATTAATCGGGTGATATAATATTATTTTTATTTGTAAATAATAATACATGTAATTATTTTATAGTTTAATTATACATATTATATATATATTTATACAAATAAATTTAAAATATAAAGTATTATTAAAGTAAATATAATTCTTAAGATATATCTTATGAATTGTGATCAATTTGAAATGAAAAATTAACAAATTTTATTAACCATTTAAAACAGTAAATATGTATACGACATAATTATTTTTCTTATTTTTTTACATATTAATATATTGTTTCAAATAAATTATTTTTCTAAATATATTTTCAAATTTTTACCACCGAGGCCGATTTTTGACATATTAACCCGATCTTTCACCGATTAATCCAATTTTCCCAATTTTTGACCAATTTTCGTAAAAAATGATTTTTGACGAGATTTTCGCTTAATCAGTTCGATTTTTTACCAAACAGCAATTAATCCTGATTAATAGCCGACTTTAGAACACTGATTTAGAGTGATTAATAATCACCATACACACATAAACACTTGTATTTATTTTTTACTTTTAAGCATTAACATATTACCAATACCATTTAATTCTAAACTGACCAAAATTGTAAACTAACATAATTTATTAATTCCTGTGAATGCCTAATATGCATAAATCAATAAATTATTCGCCCATTAGGTAACGACATAAATATATCGTCAACAATTACAGTGAAAACAGTTTCAACTAGCACAACCTAGAGTATGCCTGTACGGGCTATAGAGCTAGTTATATATAATACAACAACATGGGGGTTTGATGAGAAATTTAATTCATATGACGATTATGCCCCCATTTAATATCTATATAATATTTACTTCATATTTATTCTCATATTTAATATTTGTTAGTTGACTATTAATACATATATAATAATTATTGTTCAAAATAAATATATATTAATTGACACGTCATTAATATGTTTCATCATTATCATTATGTACTTTATATATACATTAATGTAAATATAAAATTTATTTAACTAAATCATTATTTGTTAAAATCTATTAATTTTGTATGATTAGTACACATAGATACATATTTATACATACCTATATACCATATACACACATGCATATATATACACACACGCACACAGACACGCGCGCGCGCATACTTATTGAAACCAGACTAAGGGGTCAAAAGTAAATACTCGAATTGAATACTCGGTCAAGTTATTAATTTTTACTCATCAATCATATTTTTGACACACGAAATAATTTTAACCGCATTTCTAATACATACACATAAAATAATCTAAAAAAATCAACGAATTATACATATTTTCATGTCCATGCATAATTTAATAATATTTATTTCACACATATTCTCTCAATTAACGCATCATTAATATTTATAATTTTAAATCTCACTGAAATATCAAAATTACTTATTTTGATTTAGATTAATGTTTGAGCATTATGTCCATATATACATATATTTTGTCAATAATAATAATCAGAATAATATATCATATAATAACTATACGTGAAAACATATCAAACATATATCTAATTTAAATTAAGTACTTTTTGATATTTCAGTGAAATTTAAAATTCTAAATATTAACATTTATAATTCATCTATTTATATTATTAATTCGATAAAATATAATTTTATGAGTTAGATGTTGATATGGATAGAAAATACATACTAAAGATATATTAAAGGTCGCATTAATTACACTTGGAATTCTTGTCCAAAGCACAATACAGACCAGGCTGTTCTAGGCTCGTAACAGACTAGAGACGGCTCAAGAGGTCAAGACCCACTAGCAGAGGTCGTCAAAGTTCACGAACATGAGTTGTTCACGGGCTAGGCCCAATATGGGTAAAATACCAAATACATAGGTCCAAAACGGACACAAATTCCAACAAGGATCCAGAATTCCTTCCCTTACAAGAGTCCTAATTACCATCTAAGTAGGAGACTTGTCCACCAAGTCTCCCAACACAAGTCTAACCCTAGACTCATCTCTATATAAAGGGCTCTACCCCTCAACATAGAACTACATTTTGGTTTAATCCTCGAATAAGGATATACAAGCAACTACGTCCTTAGTGTGCCCTCACCGCCATAGCCCCGAGGGCATCATCAAGAACTATATTTTTGGCTTGATTCTCTACAACACAGATATACGTAGGCATCTTGCAAGGACTGACAGTCGCTATTTCGAGAGCAGCCATTAAAGCTCGAAGCTCACAAAACCTAGCATTAATTACTAATGCACCCTAGTTTTTATTCCACAACATTTGGCGTTGCCTGTGGGAAAACAACAACAACCATAGTGAACACACGGAGCAGAAACAATAGAGATGATCATATCCCATCACAGACGATCTCCTCAATAGTGGAGATACCTCCGCAATCAACCTATGCCTCCACACAAGGAGGAACCTCTATAGGGGCATCTATGGCTCAGCCTCCAGAGACGAATCCTCCAATCCAAGATCTACCACAAGGGACAAATCCCCCGGCTCCTCAAGGGATGAATCCCTAATTTCAGGAACTACATGCACCTATAAACCCTCAACCCGTTGGGTATAAATACTCAACAACAATAACCCCAGGGACCACCAACCCACCTCACGGGATGCCTCTATACCCCGAGGTGGTTGGAGGAAGTGGACACTCTAATCAGAGTGAAGGACAACTGGACAAGGGCAGAATCCCAATACATCCGTGGCTTGGCTCCCATCCTTGAGAATCGAGAATTCTCTGGACCCTACTCTGCTAGAGACTCTGAATCATCGGACGACGAAGTCGTTCCAAGAAGGAGGCGTGCTGGAAAGAAGCCAATACTTAGTGGCTACCAACAACCTAGGAGCACTCAAAGGACGATTCCCCAAGATGTATAAGAGAGGATCAGGACTTATGAAGCTGAGATCCAAAGGCTGAAGCGTGACCTAGAGGTGCACTTGACCCCAAGACCTCCACCTGCAGTGAGGCAAAAGGATTTTCCTCCTATAATGGACCTGAAAGGTCCAACACCAAGAAGGGTTGTTGCCCCAAAGGCTCATCCAAGTGATTTGATGCCGCTAGGAGATCCTGATGATCCAAACCCACCATTCACTAAAGAGATAAGGAATGCCCACAGCTCAAAGAAGTTCAAGATACCCACTATCAAAGCATACGAAGGTACTGGAAACCCAACTAACCATTTCTGGACGTTCTCTAACGCCATGTTGCTACAACTCATGAATGATGCTATTAAGTGTCAGTCCTTCCCTCAAACCCTGTCAGGTATGGCTCAAAGGTGGTACAGCCATCTGTCCCCGAACTCGATTGGATCTTTCAAGTACTTGAGCCAAGCTTTCATCAAGCAGTTTATTAGTGGCAAAGTACACGAGAAGGGTTCGACTTTTATAATGGGCATAGTCCAAGGAGCAAAGGAGTCCCTTAGAGACTACCTGAACTGATTCACAAAGGAGGCTCTAAAGGTCCCGGAACTTGACGGCAAGGTAGCTATGATAGCCTACATCAAGGGACTAGAGACGAGTTCCTTAACATGTCCCCGGCCAAATGCCCTCCTAAAAGCATGCCACAGCTTTAGGATAGGGCTAAAAAGTACACCAAGATGGAGGAAACTATGAAGAAGACGTGGTGAGTAATGATCCTTTAGGCAACAAGAAGCGGAAGGCGGATCAGGAGTATGATGCTAAGGACAAATATTCTCAAACTGGAAAAAGCTCTGACTCCTCTTCTAAGAAGAATCAGCCTCCAAGGTTCACTGAATATGCAAGGTTGAACGCTCCGAGAAGCCAAGTCCTTATGGAAATTGAGAAAGACAAAGAGTTCAAATGGCCGAAGCCACTAAGGGGAGACCCCGATAAAAGAGACAAGAGTCATTACTGTATATACCATAAAGATGTTGGTCATGATGATACCAATGATTGTAGGTAACTCAAGGATGAGATTGTGTATTTGATATGAAGAGGGAAGTTCAGATGCTTCACTAAGATGAAGAGGTTGGAGGCCAAAAAAGAGACAATAATCGAAGAAATGACGATCGAAGAGGTAACGACAGGGATCGTAACCCACAGCCCCAAGGGCTAGTAATCAAGATGATCTCAGGAGGTCCTACAGCAGTTGGGACTACAAGGAACTCTTGAAAAGCTTATGCGAGGGAGGTAATGAGTATAGTCAGGGAACCGTCTAAGCGTTCCAAGTCAGAAATGATGTTTAAGTTCGGTGACCCAAACCTGGAAGGTTTAAAATTTCCTCAGAATGATGCTTTTGTCATCACCTTAATTATTGGAAATTGTCATGTTATGAGGGTTCTAGCGGACAATGGAGCTTTTGTGGATATTCTTTTCCATTAAATGTTCCTAAGGATGGGCTACAATGATTCATAACTGACTCCATCCGAAGCACCCATCTACGGGTTTAATCAAGTGGAATACCAAGTCAAAAGAGCAATACAACTTCCCATGACTATTGGGGAAGAGCCCAGGGAGGCCACGCATATGTTAAACTTTTAGGTTGTTAAGGCATCCTCTACTTCTAACGTTATCATGAGTAGAACAGGAATCCATGTGTTCAAGGCCGTGCCCTCAACCTACCACATGGTACTGAAGTCCAGGCTAGAAACGGTGTTGAAGAAGTAAAATGAGATAAAAAATGGCCCGTAATTTCTATGTTACAACACTTAGGCCTGATGGAACTAGGGGCAGGTCCTCCACATAGAAGACATGGATGTCCATGAGAATGAAGAACTTCGAGGGAAGCTAGCATAGGACGTAGTCCCAATACCCCTAGAATCCTTAGACCTGGAGAAGGTCACATATATTGGAGCCGATTTGGACAAGGCTGTGATATGTTTACATGGACGGCAGTCGATATGCCTGGGAATGACCCCAGCCTTATAACTCATAAATTGAATGTCGATCCAACTCGGAAGGTGGTGATGCAGAAGAAGAGAACTTATGCCCCCGATAGGCTGGAAACCATTAAACAAGAGGTCGAGAAGCTCTTAGAAGCTGGATTCATTGAGAAAGTACAATTCCCTGAGTGGTTGGCCAATCCCGTGATCGTCAAAAAAGCTAATGGGAAGTGTAGAATAGGCATCCACTTCACTGACTTGAATGATGCTTGTCCTAAGGACTGCTACCCTGTACCAATGATTGATACCATGATCGATGCCACCGCTGGACACGAGATGTTAAGTTTCATGGATGGTTTCAGTGGTTACGATCAAATTAAATGCACAAAGATGACACCCCCAAGGTATCTTTCATAACTGACTTTGATTTTTTTTATTATCTTGTAATGGCTTTCGGACTTAAGAATGTAGGAGCTATCTACCAAAAGTTGGTAAATAAGATATTTGTATATCTAATTGGGAAGACCTTGGAGGTCTATGTTGATGACATATTAGTCAAAATCCTAGACAAGGCCGAACATATTTATCACCTCAGAGAGGCATTCGAAGTGCTGAGGCACCGTAAGATGATGTTGAACCCCACCAAGTGTGCTTTTGGTATAGGGTCTGGGAAATGTTTTGGTCATGTGGTCTCGAAGAGAGGAATTGAGGCCAACCTTGATAAGATCAAAGCCATCCTAGACATGGAGCCACCATAATCCATCGAGGACGTTCAAACTATGACCGGAAGAATTGCAGCTCTAGGGAGGTTCATCTCTAAGGCTAGAGACAAATGCCTTCCTTTTTTTAAAACCTTGAAGAAGGAGAAGAATTTCGAGTGGACATCTGAGTGCCAAGAGGCCTTCGAACAGCTGAAGAAGTACATGACTGAAGCCCCGTTGCTGGCCAAACCAAGTCCAGTGAATGTCCTTTACTTATACCTCACGGTATCTGGACAACCTGTGAGTGCAGTCCTGATAAAAGAAGAAAAGAAACTCCAGAAGCATGTCTACTATATGAGCAAGGTGCTCCATGGAGTGGAGTTAAAACATTCCACCACTATAAAAACACGCTTGCTCTCATCACAACCTCGAGGAAGTTAAGACCATACTTCCAGGCCCACAAGATCGAAGTCCTGACGGACCAACCTTTAAAGAATATTCTTCACAGCCCGAAAGAAAGTGGTCGACTCATAAAATAGGCAATTGAGTTAGGAGAATTTGACATCAAGTACAAGCCTCGAACAACCATCAAGGCTTAGGCATTAACAGACTTTATGGTCGAATGCACAATTGATGACCAAAAAGTCGAGGGTCAAGAGATAGTACTCCTAGAAGGAGAAGAGAAAGAGAAGGATGAAGGTACAACTCTGAAATAGTATTGGGCTCTCTATTTTGACGGAGCGTCCAAAATAAAATCTAGTGGTGCAGGCCGAGTCTTGTAAAGCCCTGAAAGGTTCATAATTGAGTATGCTTTGAAGTTGGACTTCCCAACTACGAACAACGAAGCTGAATATGAAGCTTTTATAGCCGGCGTAGGCTTGGATAGAGCTGTAAGGGACAAAAACCTTAAGATCTGTGGAGATTCAAGACTTGTAGTTGCTCAAGTCAATGGAGAGTTTGAGGGAAAGGATGATATAATGGCCAAGTACCTGAGAGTCATTAAGGGAATACTGACTCATTTTGATGAATGGTACACTGAACATGTTTCGAGAGAGGAGAACACTACGGCCGATGCCCTATCTAAGTTCGCCTCATGTGAAATCGAGAACTACCCAAGAAGTATCTACTACCAGGTCCTAAAGACCCCTACTATACATGTCATAAATTTGATAGCACCAATTGGTAGGGCAAGTTGTTAGATAGATCCAATCAAAACTCATCTTGAGACTGGATGGCTCCCCGACGATGCCCAAGAGGCACGCAAGTTATCGGTGAGAGCATTGAGATATTCGATGATTGAAGGCCTTCCGTACAAAAGGTCATTTTTATTCCCTACTTGAAGTGTTTGAGACCTCTTGAAGAAGATGAGACACTTATGGAAGCCCATGAGGGGATTTGTGGACACCATTTGGGGGCAAGACCCTCGCTCACAAGATAACTCGATTGGGGTTTTACTGGCCAATGATGTTAGCCGATGCAAAGGCTTATGTAAAGAAGTGTGACAGATGCCAGATGCACGCTCCGATAGTACGACAGCCCCTAGAGAGGCTTACATCCATCAGCACACCCATCCCTTTTGTAATGTGGGGAATGTATATACATGGTATGTTTCCTGTGGCATCGAGATAAAGGAAGTTCATTATGGTAGCCATGGACTACTTCACAAAGTGGATTGAGGCTAAAGAACTAGCCAAAATAACCACCAAGCAAATTACCCAGTTCTTCTGGGAAAATGTGATATGTCGGTTTGGTATCCCACGCATCCTTTGCATGGATAATGGGCGATAAATTGATAAAGAGTTGAGAGAATATTACAATGATAACAACATAGAGCTTCGCTTCACCTCGGTTGCACACCCACCAGTAAACGGGAAGGCGGAAGTTGTTAACAGAATCATCCTTGATGGATTGAAAAAAAGGGTCGAACGCTCGAGGAACACTTGGGTGGATGAGTTGCTACCTATACTATGGGCATATCATACCACCTGCAAAGTGACAAATGAAGCTACCCCATTCATGCTGGCTTACGGAGCTGAAGCTGTGGTGCCTCTAGAAATCACCCATGGATCTTCTATGCTCGAATCTTATGAACCAGAAACCAATAAAAAAGGCATGAGGCTCGCTTTCGATCTCATTGACAAGGTCAGAGATAAGGCCAATGCCTGCAATGTAGAGCATCAACGAAGGGCCTCCCTCTATTGAAATAGTAGAGTTAAGGAATGGTTCTTTCAGAAAGGAGACTTGGTCTTAGGGGAGATTGAGGCGTCAGGAGTCGGGGAGAGAGGAAAGCTATCCCCTAACTGGGAAGGGCCTTCTAAGATCAGGAAGACATTAGGACGAGGATCCTCCAAGTTAGAGACCTTGAACGGTGATGACGTACCCCGCACTTGGCACGCTTCAAATATGAAGGTTTATTATGTTTAGGACATTCATAACGTGTTCCTAGTACTTAGTATTCGACATATGAATAAGGTCGACGAAACCATCTTATGTAAGGGTTGAACCCATTTTCCAGAGATATTATCTGTTTATACAAGTTTTTTTCTATCATCATGTCTAGCAATTTATTTAAGTACGAGCATCTAAAGAATTCAAGTCCCGAAGGACCAAATGCCGAAAATGAAAGTCAAGTACGAAATGAAACCAAATAAAATGCATAGAAAAATATCCCAAAGGATCACAAGTTAAGTCCTAAAGGACTAATAGGTTATAAATCAACATACTTCAAATAAATAAGTTCTGAAAACAAAGCCACATGTGGCATCTATAGCCATGCAAGGCTATCACAATCACTCCTCAGAAGAATCCTCTTCCTCATTCCCCTCTCCCTGGGCGACCTCCTTAACCTCTTTCTCACCATCTTCATCCGAACCGGCCTCGAAGGAAGAGCTGCTGCTCCCTGGAACCAGCTCCTTGATCTTCCCTTAGAAGACCATTTTAGATCTGGGCTTCCTGAAGGAGCCTTACCCTTGGAACCAGAATCCCCACGGCTTGAACTAGATTGAGACTGCTGGTGTGAAGTCTCTGGCATAGACCCAAAGGCCTGCCCAAATGGGTCTATAACTGGAACCTCCCAAGGGCAAGTTTAGAGGCTCGGATCGACCAAGTCCGCATACAAGCTATGAACGTCTTTGATGCCCTTTTGCCATCCTATGGTCAGCTTCAAAGGGCACATCTAGTCGTCATGTTCGTCCATCATCTGGGTAAACTCATGGGACCTGTGGTACACATCTACAAGCTTCCTCCACTCTATCTTTCTCTTATTCATCTTCTTGGAGTGCTTCTTCTCCAGGACAGCAACCTTGTCTTCTGCCTGATGAGTCTTAGACTCCCATTAATCTGAGGAGATATTCATCTTGTTCATGCAAGTCTGTAATGTCGTATAGTCACTCCTCATCTTGATACTTTGAGTAGAGGATGCGGCAAAGTAGGCATTGGCCTGAAAAAGAAAACACGAAGATGAGTCATAAAAAGGCTAACTGAGATAGGGTTAAGATAATAAGACCGACTAAGACTCAAAAGGGTCGAGTCCCCAACACATAGAGTCCTGGATAACCAAGACCTTCACGAAAGAGTGATCCTGGCCGACTAAGAGTATAAAGGGCCGAGTAGGCCACATGGAGGGCTTAAGGCCGACCGGGACCTCCTGTAAGGTTGGTCCAGGCCCTCATGAAGGATTTTCCTTGACCTTACTGGGAAAACATTACCAAAATTATGAAGGGAGTACACGAAAATTAAACAAGTTAAAATGTACCTGATACAAGGTGTGAGCCCCTAGCACCTCGGCCTCAAGTAACTTCTCACCCGAAGAGACGTGAAGAAGGTCTGGAGGAGTAATGCAGTTCTTGGACCACTCAAGAGCAAGGGTCGGGCTCCCGAACACCAAGTTGTTAGTATATATGTCCCAAAAAGGTTCGAAGGGGATTTTCACATTTCCATCAAAATCCTTGCCTCTTTTCTTGCCAGAGCCAGAGTCCTCAAGGAAAGACGGAACCTTGGGAATGCGGTTAACCTGCTTGGCTACTTCCCTAGCCATCCTTCCCGTAATCTTGTCACTATTGTCAGTCATTGCATCTAAGGCCTCAGCAGCTGAAACAAAACAAAAGAAAGATGGATATAAGAACAAACTTGAACAAATTTGAGATAGAATAAAAATGAATACCCTCTCTAGAGAGGTTGTTAATGCCAGCCTCGACGAGCTTGGTCTCCGTAACAAACTCTCAATAAAGGGTTCTTCCATCATCACTAATGAGGCGATCACGATCATAAATCTCATCATATGTAAGATGAAGGATGTAGTGGGCACTATCCATAGGACAACTGAAATCATGCCTGAAGTATACCCTCAGTCGCCCTCAGTCCATTCCAAGACTATAAATTTCTTGTTCCAACGGTGAATAGACTCATGAAGAGAATGTGTGTTTACGATATGAGGAACACGGGGCCTATGTTGTAGAAGAACCCAGCTATACCTAGTCAAAGGAGATGCCTTTAGCATAAAAATACTTTGAAACATTGAGACACTCAGTGGAATACCCAGGTCATTACACTTCACAATGAAAACGATAATGAAAGCCCACCTGTTGGAGTAGAGCTGGAATGGGTGAACCTTCAACTTGGTAAGGAGCTTCTGGATGAAAGGGTGTAATGGAAGACTTTTCCTGGACTTCAGAGCTACCTTGTACACATACAATATGTTGATGCTCAGATAACAGGTCCTCTCGTTGGACTTGGCCTTGCAAACCTTTATACAGTTAGGACAGAGGTAACTGAGTGAATCTTGTCGACGTCTTCTTCATCAAGAACGCTCTTATGCTTGAATGTATCATGAACATTGCTTGGACGCTCATCAGACCGCTCATCTAGCATACTCTTTAAGCTGTTAGAACAACGGTTAAGAGAATAAGGACAAACGCAGGCTATACCTTTCAATGATCGGATTGTAGCTCTTTTGTGCATGGCTTCCTTTGCTAATATGGAGGGCTTGCTAGGACCTTGAGACATCTTGAAAAACTTAAGAAGTTGAGAGATTCCAAACCTTGAGAGAATTCGAGAAGTTGAGAAATGAAAGTGTGAATGAAAATGAGCAATTCTCATCTTCTTTTATAGGAGAAGAGGTACCTGCTACAGTAGGTCATAACTCTGTCTGCTTCCCGCTAGCAGGTATCTCTCAAAAAAACACCAAAAATGGTAGGAAAAACGACCAGTTGGTTAGAGGAAAGGACATAATAAACGAATAAAGCGATGCAGAGCATCACTTATCGTATCAGTCCTCCAAGAAAAGCCTGGATGAGGCTAAGCACAAGCTGTTAGTCTTAATTCATGATTAATTATCCTAATCGCTATGATTAGTGAAAACCATGAAGATTAGAGCAAGATCAGATTATTGGTCCAACATCAATGGCCATTTGTAGCCACGACTCGATTACTAGGACGTCCACAGAAATAAGTTTCGTGAAGAGTAGGGCACTCACTACAGTAAGTTCGAAGAACGTTCGCCTCCCGGCCGACCAGGACTATCATGGAGGTGGCTCCATGGCCGACCAAGAGCAAGTTTGGCCGAGTAAGCCACAAGAAGGCCTTAGGGTCGACCAGGACCTCTTGTAAGGATGGTCCAGGGCCTCTTAAAGGTTTTCCAATGGCCCTCCTGGGAAATTTCTTGAAAATTTCTGAAAAATTGAGTGCCCAACAAGAACAAGTTACGTGAAGACTAGAACGTCTACGAGAACAAGATCCGTGAAGGACTAGAACGTCCATGGAAATAAGTTTCGTGAAGAACAGAACGAGTACAGAACATTCCTAGAATGAGTACAGAATGTTCAATAGAATGAGAAGAGAATGTTCACTGAAACAAGAACAGAAGAACCACATGGGGCTCTAGGACCACCATGGAGGTGGCTCCATGGCCGACCAAGAGCATTAAAAGCCTAGCAAGCCACATGAAGGGCTTGAGGCCGAGTAGAAGGTTCTGCAAAAAAAAATACAGGACATTCATCTCCTGGCCAACAGGAGGCTCAGCTCCGGCCGAACAGGCCACAAGCAAGGCTTTAGCCAAGCAGAACCTCCTGGGAGGTTGGTCCAGGAGGTCGTGGGTTTTCCGGTGACCCTCCTGTAATTTTTTTTTAAAATTTTTGCAAAAATTGGGAAAAATTAGATTTTTTTTAAAAATATTCAGGATTTTAAACCTAGCCCCAATTAGGGCCGATTAGTGAGATTTGGCCCCGATTAGTGTATATTACACGTAATTAACCTAAATTCAGGGTAATTAGTGGTTCGTGTGATATAATTAGCCCCGATTAGGGTCGTTTAAGTTATTTACGCACATGATTAGTGTGAATTAGGAATAATTAGTGTCTCGTGAATGCTAATTAGTCCTGATTAAGACAATTTAGCCCCGGTTAAGGAAGATTTTCCTTAATTAAGGCCAATTAGTGCATTTTAGCTTGAAATTAGGCTATTTTAAACCTAATTAGCAGCTTATACAAGGAAAATAGCCCCGATTAGGGCCGATTATCCCCGATTAGGGCCTCATAGCAGCTTTCGCCCTATAATTAACCTTCATGAAGATTAAAGGGTGATAAAAGCTCACTTTTTACTCCTAATTAGGACCGTTTAGTGTCGAACATTATTCAATTAGCATGTGGAAAAGCCTTAAGTGTGAGAACTCACGCTATCTGAGTCATTGTGAACATGTAGGTCGCTCCACAATTTGCGATAAAACGACGATACCCATAAAGGGTCGATACCTATAAAGGGTCGATACCCATGAAGGGCTGATACCCATGAAGGGACGATACCCGGGAAAGGCCAAAAGTACCCCGAGTCGCGAATAGACCATTACAACATCCATGAAAACTCGAGTAGTATTCTCGAAAGTTGGGGGGAAATTATATGGAAAGAAAATACATCCTCAAGACACATTAAATGTCACATTATTTACACTTGGAATTCTTGTCCAAAGCCCAATACAGACCAGGCTGGTCTAGGCTCGTAACAGACTATAGACGGGCCAAGCGGCCAAGGCCCACTACAAGAGGTCGTCAAAGGCCATGAACATGAGCTTTTAACGGGCTAGGCCTAATACAGCTAGAAGAGCAGAGACATGTGTCTAAAAGGACACAAATTCCTACAAGGAAGGATCTGAAATTCCTACCCTTACAGGAGTCCTAATTACCATCTAACTAGGAAACTTATTCACCAAGTCTCCCAACACAAGTCTAACCCTAGACTCATCTCTATATAGAGGGCTCTACCCCTCAACTTAGAACTATATTTTGGCTTAATCCTCGGATACGGATATACCAGCCGTTACGTCCTTGGTGTACCCTCACCGCCATAGCCCCGAGGGAATCATCAAGAACAATATTTTTAGCTTAATTTTCTAGACCACAGAGATACATAGGCATCTTGCAAGGATAGACAGTCCCTACCGCGAGAGCAGCCAGTAAAGCTCGAAGCTCACAAAACCTAGCATTAATCACTAACACACCGCAGTTTTTATTCCAAAATAAATGTCAATTTAAAAAACCATGTATCAAGCATACATATGTGTATTGAACTATTTATGCCTCTAATTAGATAAGTTATACATGTTATTGTCATACTTTAACTATTATATTTTTATGATACAAATAAATTCAAATTTAGACAAAGATTAAGGAACTTTCATTTACATAAGTACAATACAAACATACATTGACATTTGACACTAAGTGTTATTTGACTAATCAATCACAATTTAACACAACAAATACACGAAATATTTTTTATCACATTTCTAACGTACAAGAAAATAAAATAGTTATGAATAAATGAATATTTATACATATTTAGAGATTGCTCGTGCATCACACTGGCTGAAGATTGTGTTATGTGTAAGTAATCGACCTTGCACTGGCTAAAGATTGTGTTATGTATAATCGATCGATCTTCAAGATATCTTGTTATTATTTTCTCTATCGTTCACAATGAGTTTTATACCATTCAATTTCTCAAGTGTTGTTTTTATTTAATATGTATGGTAGAAAATGAACACAAACATACATATAATTTTTTGCATATAGCCTTAATTAAATGTATTATCATATTGATTTATATTGGTGTTTGGCTATGGCCTACACATCACAACTTGAAAGAATGGTATCGACTAATGTATATTATCTTAGTAATATTTTTGTATCAAATTCAAATGAAATCAGAAAGAGCCTAGCATGTTCAAAACTATGTATCTATTAATATTGAATGAGATATATGAAAAGTTACTAAGGATAAGAATAAAATTTTTAATAATAATAAAAAATAAAATTATAAGCATATTAACTACTATATTCTGCAGTATATCAAACAATCACAAACAGATTTACAACAACCCCATGGATCACCCTTAGCGGTGGACAACAATAAATATCATAACCATTTTTACAACAACCCCAATGGATCGCCATTAGCAATGCACAACGGGAAATACCACTCTCACCCTCTATTGTTTTAGCTTAATGTCAAATTTTCAAGAACACGTTCAACCCAAATATAACGATACCTCAAAAATAAGTCATATACACAAACAAATACATTCTCAATTCACCAGACAACAACATGCATATAATGTCAATAATTGCAGTTAAAACAAATACTTGTAATAATATTGCAACCACACCACTAATACTCATGCTCATATACACAAATAAAACATCATTTATCCATCGTACAATAATATAAATATACCTTCAATAATTACGGTTTAAAAAATAAATTAGTTTAATGCAATATAGAGTATACCCGTGCATTAGCAATATTAAAACCTAATATAAAATTGATTTTATTTTAGCCAACCGGCCTGAGACGAGATGATGGGTTTAAGTTTGAGAAGTTTCCTAACTAACTAACGCGCACTTGAAGTTGAAGATTAGTTTAATCAAGCAATAAAGTCACCAAAAGAGAGGGGGGGATGGCGAAGACTATAGTGGAAGTAGAAAAGCAGCTTAAGCTAGCCGAAGATCGCCTCAGTCAATCAGGACTCTCTTGCGAGGTATGTGTAGATATATCCATTTTTAGTCTCTATCATTACATTGATTGATTGATAAAATATATATACACGAAATCGTAGATGAATATAAAATTGGGGAGATATATGAAATTGAAACAAGTAGGTTTAGTAATTGGTAAGCTGATCTAGGCTCGTAACAGACTAGAGATGGGCCAAGCGGTCAAGGCCCACTACCAGAGATCGTCAAAGTCCATGTACACAAGCTGCTCACAGGCTAGGCTCAATAAGGCTAGAAGAGCAGAGACATGCGTCCAAAACAGACACAAATTCCTACAAAGAAGGATCTGGAATTCCTTCCCTTACAGGAGTCCTAATTACCATCTAAGTAGGAAAGTTGTCCACCAAGTCTCCGAACATAAGTCTAACCCTAGACTCATCTCTATATAAAGGGCTATACCCCTCAACCTAGAACTATATTTTGGCTTAATCCTCAAATAAGGATATACAAGCCACTACGTCCTTGGTGTGCCCTCTATTGTTTTAGCTTAATGTCAAATTTTCCAGAACACGTTCAACCCAAATATCACCATACCTCAAAAACAAGTCATATACATAAACAAATACGTTCTCAATCCACTAGACAACAATATGCATATAATGTCAATAATTGCAGTTAAAATAAATACCCGTAACAACATTGCAACCACATCACTAATACGCGTGCTCATATACACAAATAAAACATCATTTATCCATCAAACAATAATATAACTACACCATCATTAATTACAGTTCAAAAATAAAATTCAATTCACACAATATAGAGTATACCCGTGCATTAGCAATATAAAAACCTAATATAAAATTGATTTTATTTTAGCCAACCGGGCTTGAGACGAGATGATGGGTTTAAGTTTGAGAAGTGGGCTTTACTAACTAACGTGCACTTGAAGTTAAAGATTAGTTTAATGAAGCAATAAAATCATATACACATACACACACATGGAGAGAGAGAGAGAGGATGGTGAAGACAGTAGTGAGAGAAGAAAATCAGCTTAAGCTAGCCGAAGATCGCCTCAGTCAATCAGGACTCTCTTGTGAGGTATGTGTAGATATATCCATTTTTATTCTCTGTCATTATATTGATTGATTGATGAAATACATATACACGATGTTAGGCCCTTAATCAACTGTGGAGGGGGGGGTAAATACGGTTAATACAATCTATTCGACAAAATTTCAACAGAATCAACAGTTTTTATATTAACTGATAAAAACTTATTACAAATGTACTCTCTCGAAAGGATGAACAATTATCCTTGAGAGCTGCTAGGTTATGCGAAAGATATAATAATGTCGCAATACATATAGCATGAACCTAATCCGTGTTTTATATAGAGCACAACTACACAATATATAAGGAATTATATTCTATCACCAACAAGGAAACCTATACAAGTGCTTCTGAGATAAAGTCCTTCACCGCCTTAAATTCATGTTTCCTTTTCCTCATCGAAGATCAACTGATATGATAAATACTGATTTCATTATCTGTTGACATCATCATCCGTTGATATCATCATCCGTCAGTATCATCATCCGTTGACATCATCATCATCCGTTAATATATAAGTTATGAAGTGAACTTCTGATAATTTATGTTTGATATTATCAATTGCTCCTAACAATCTCCCCCAACTTCTTCATTATGGAAATATGGACAAGTTTCAATTGATGATGTCAAAACTATCTAAATGCAGGAATCAAGTATGCATATTCAATCTTGCTTCAGTGAATATCAGACTTTACTCTTCATCCTGAACTGCTTCTTTAACTTGAGCTATGTTAGAGGTTAATTCCACTTCATCAGCTCAGAATGCTTCCAGAAATCTTCCTTCTTTGGTAAGCTTGGATTAATTCTTCTTCTTCACATTTTACTTCAGTATTACGAGTTTGAACTACTGTATAGACTGGATCTATCAGAGTTTGAGACTTAGATTCCTTAGATACTGACTTCTTCTTTGTAACATCTTTGGCTTTAGGCTTTGAAATCCTTGACTTTTCTTCTATCTTCTCTTTTTCTTTAAGCTTCTTGTCAGCAGTTCCAATAACTTGTGATCTGAGATATCTTTCATCTCCTGCCTGATTGATTTCCCTTATAACTATACCTCTGGTTGGTCTGTTAAAAGGATCATCTTCATAAAGTACTTGAGAAATAACAGCAATATCAGCATTTGTTGTCTTCATAGAATTTTTGAAGTCTTCCTCCATTTGCCTCAGTTGCTCAAGATCAACTCCGGGATTTTCTGTTGCAAATATTCTTCTACTCACCTCGGAGTCAAATAATTGAATCTTTGGATCCTTGTAGAACAGATTTATCTTTCTTCCTTTAACTTTAAGAGTTTGAAGATATTGACTTGCTTCAGCACCAGCTTCTCTCTCCAGAATACCCTAGTCTTCATCAGCAACAGTTGCGACTTATGAAGATTGTTTCATTTTAGTAGTCACAGTCAAATCTTCAACTCTTCTTTCATTCCTCTTACTTTCTCCTCCTTGTCTAGACTGAAATCTAGTAATTGCTTTTGATGAACCATTAACTCCAACTAGCTCTTCACCTCTTCCCTTTTGATTTCCTTATGTCCCCCCTTATTACCTCCATCAGGATTCTCATCATCAGTACTTGTCAATGTCAGCTGCTTGTATTTAGATTTAACAATTTTCTCCCCCTTTTTGGCACCATTACCAAGTAGTAGAGAAAGAATCAGATCCATTGAACTCTGTACTTTTGTAAGTTGATCAGACATTTGAGTTTATGTAGCTTCCAATCTAGCTTGACTGGCTTCAATTGCAGTTTATCTGGAAACTATTGGTGAAATTTGTTTCTGAATTTCCTGATACGTAAGCAGCTTTGAAATAATCAAAGATCTTTGATCTGATCGATTTGAGTAGTAGTTACTTCATGAGCTGTGTGTAAGGATCTGATAACTAAAGTTGATGCTTTCAGATGATTCAGCATATCAGGATTTGTAATCGTCTATTCTATTGTTTCCAGATGTGCAATAGCTTGTGTTCTGGAAATAGGATATGTATCATCTTTCCAATGAGCATTCCAGAGATTAACAGAATAATCATGCTTCTTCTTAGCATCTATCTCTTTCATTTTTTGTTGTCTCACATGCATAGGCATATCTTCAGGGAAGAAAAGATCATCCCCAGGATCTAAAATAGCATTAGTTATATTACCTTCTTCACCATCATTAGATTCTTCAATAGCAACTGGATTTTGCACTAATTGTTGAACTTCATCACCAGCTTTATTATGTAGAATAGAATGAGAAATTGGTGTTGTATATGATCCAGTAGCTTCAGAAGCTTCCACACCTTCAGCAGTTAACTCCACATTTTCAAGTATTGTAGATAAATGAATTGGAGCTTCAAGATTAACTTCCAGAACCTTAGTTCCTGTAACATGCTATGCTGATTCTAAAGTGGATGAAACTTTTTGAATGGACTGTTGTGCCACTACATCTTCAGCAACAACAAGGATTTCCTCAGGTGATGGAAAAGTAGAGTAAATGGACTATTTTTCAACAAAAACAGGGATTATCTCATGTGGTGGAATAGTAGAATGTATGGACAGCAAGAAAGTATCAGTACTTAGACTTGCAGGGAGATTAATAGCCTTTGGTACATTATAGTTTTCCTGAGATTCAACAGACTGTTGTTCAGCATCTGTTCCTTTAGTACCCTGAGCACCTGCAAACATATAACAAATAAAACTTAATCTCTCTATTATTTTACAGTAGTTTCACTACTCCTCACATAACACATCTCATGAATTTTAATAGTCAGAGCTTCCTTACAAGGATTACTAAATCCTTTCTCTCATCTATCTCTCCTTTTGCCAGGAAGGATCCTGCCTCTCTTAAATTCTATTTTTCTCTCAATCTTTTCACACATCTCACAGAAAAAGGCTCAGAAATATTGTACTACAGAAATAAGAGGTGGCTAAAGGAGGGTGATATGTGATCATACAACTAGAGGTAGTCCTTAAATAAGGTCTAGAAGTAGTCATGTCAATAGGATTTATATCATGAAAAATATAATAAATGCTGAAATAACTAAATCAGTATTTAAAATAAATGTTGATAAAGTAATAACATTATTTATACCTTGTGAATTCATAATTAAGCTCACAGTTGATACTGTGGTTATGACAGTTATTGTTCATCAATATTGAGAACCTCCATTTGAATTGGACAGGATTTGATCAGGTTACTGTCATGTACCATGATCTCAAACCTTGTTCTTCTTGCAAAGAACTAACACTCGAATGTGTTTATTAGAAGCTATCACAGAGTCTTCAGTAAAAACTTATGAAACCTATGTGTCTCTGTTAGTATCATTAAGATCTACCTCAGCAAGTAGTCTCTAACCAACTAAATGTTGTTTCTGAGTGGTGAACATAATTCAAGAATTATGTCACTTGATTTTTGGCAACATTTCAGAAAAGTATTCAAGTATTTCAGTTGTGAGAAGAAATTTAAGATGTAAGATATATAATTTTAAGAATTCAGTGTGGGCAACTTTCTTGAATAAAAATGAAAGTCTCAAAAGTATGTCTTGAAAAGACAAGTTTGGATAGATAAGTACACTCACAGATAAGAATCCTTATTGACTAAGAATTAAATCTTCCATAAATGTCTTCTTAAACAACAGTTACTTCCGATAGTGTTTAATCTGTACTGAAGTGGTCATATGAACTTAAACAGAGATTAGTTTATTTACATGAACTATTAAGAATATCTGAATTTTAGCATGCATTACTGATTTGGATATAACATTTAAACGCATTCAAGCACACACACAAGAAAGTAAACAAGTAATCACTTAAGATAACAAAGAAGATAGAATATTTTATTAATCATTAAGAATCAGAGTACAAGATTTTTATAGAATTGTAAAATTATAACCCTAAACAATCTAACTATTATGAATTGTTCTTATTTTCTTCATCCAACTTCTTCATTGCCCTCCGATGAAAGATCCGTGACATAGAACCTGCAAGAGAAATGATAATCTCTTGCATTGCCAACTATACAAGGTGACATTGTCATTCCTCGAGACGCTGTTGTGTAGCCACATCAGCTCTTCTCATCTCTTCAAACTGGACGTCTAGTCTAAAGAGATGAAGCGACTGAGTGTCATCTGAGTTTAGTCGATCAAGAATCGACTGTGGGATCTCGGAGAGGGGATAATCTTGGTCGTGGAAGACTACCCTAAGCCAAAAAATATCGAAATAAAAACTTCCATATTCAGGAATTTCTATTGGACGGTAGATTCCATGTGAAAGGGAATAGACGGTGGCCATAGATTTTGAATGAAGAAAATGAGTATATTTGAAATTTGTGTGTGAAAAAGTAGTGAGAAGTTTTGAGAGTAGAGGGTTGTATTTATAGTTGAGAAGGTAGAAACTGAAGAGACTCTTTGATTAACCATGTAATAATTATTTATAATGTAAATACACAATTACGCGTATCTAGGTAAACAAAAATTAATCTCTCACTTCAGATTCCTATTTCCAATATAAATACTCAAGTATTACAAGATACTTGCATAAGTAGCTAACCCATTTAAGCAATTAAAAGATATTCCACTCACTCACTAATTAAATAAAAATATTGTTAAACAATTTATTTCAAATAAAGTTCAAATAATCAATGAAATATAACAGTCAATCATGGTTTGACAATTATTAGTATTTTAATTACTACTATCAGGATTTATCAACTACTGACATAAATTATTAGTCAAAGCAAGTTTAACTAATAACAGAATATATAAGCAAAATCAGTAGTTCAACATGTAATTTTCACATAAGATCATTTAGCATAATTTGCATGTTATCATGGCATCTATCATTCAGCATAATAATCAGTATCTAGCAAGTACTGACACATAATAAGATACCATGCTTCAAAAATATCAGAAGACTTAATTATCAGAGTTTGAGAATTATCATGATATCATTCCCAATTCATTCACCAATCTTGTGAATGTATCTTCACAGAGAGGCTTGGTGAATATATCTGCTACTTGTTGATCTGTTGGAACAAAGACCAATTCCACTGTACCAGCTTCCACATGTTCCCTTATGAAATGGCATCTGATGCTGATGTTCTTAGTCATTGAATGCTGCATTGGATTTCCTTTCATTCCAATAGAACTTTCATTATCACAATACATAGGAATAGAAGAATAGTCTAACCCATAATCCAGCAACAGATTCTTCATCCATAGAATCTGAGCATAACAGCTTCCTACAACAATATATTCTGCTTCTGCAGTTGATGTGGAAATTGACTTTTGTTTCTTGCTATACAAAGAAACCAATCTGACACTAAGGAATTGGCTGCTTCCAGAAGTATTTTTCCTGTCTATTTTGTATCCTGCAAAATCAGCATCTGAATATCCAATTTGCTTAAAGTCTGAATCTCTAGGATACCATAATCCCAGATTCATGTTGCCTTTGAGATACTTAAAAATTATTTTCAGAGCTAATAGATGAGGTTCTCTAGGGTCATCTTGGAACCTTGCACAGAGACAGGTAGCATACATGATATCAGGTCTACTAGAAGTCATATATAGGAGTGAGCCAATCATACCTCTGTAGTTACTTATATCTACTGAAGAACCGATATTTAAATCTAACTTGGTTGCAGTGGCCATGGGAGTTGATGCAGTTGAGCAATCTTGCATTCCAAATCTTTTGAGTAAATTCCTGGTGTATTTGGATTGATTTATGAAGATTCCTTCATCAGTCTGTTTAACTTATAAACCCAGAAAGTAACTCAATTCTCCCATCATACTCATTTGATACCTGGACTGCATTAGCTTTGCAAATCTATCGCAGAGTTTATCATTAGTAGATCCAAAAATGATATCATCAATATATATATGTACTAATAACAAGCCCTTACCATGGTATTTATAAAAGAGAGTTTTATTAATTGTACATCTTCTGAAACCACTCTCTAGTAGAAATAGAGCAAGTGTTTCATACCAGGCCCTTGTAGCTTGCTTCAGTCCATAGAGTGCTTTATACAGTTAGTAAACTTGATCTGGATACTTTGGATCAATGAACCCTGGAGGTTGTTTAACATAAACTTCCTCTTCAAGTTCTCCATTTAGAAATGCACTCTTCATATCCATTTGGAACACCTTAAACTTCTTGTGAGCAACATATTCAAAAAAGTTTATTATTGCTTCTAACCTTGCAACTGAATCAAATGTCTCATCATAATCAATGTCTTCTTGTTGTGAGTAACCCTTTGCAACCAATATTGCTTTATTCCTTGTGATAATGCCCTCACTATCAGTTTTGTTTCTGAACACCCATTTTGTGCCAACTACAGATCTATTCTTTGGTCTTGGAACAAGAGTCCAGACTTTGTTCCTTTTAAATTTATTGAGTTCTTCTTGCATTGATGTGACCCAATCAGCATCTTGCAGAGCTTCTTCAACCTTGTTAGGTTCATTTTGAGATAGAAAAAAATGGTAGAGACATTCATTCTGAGTGGCTTTTCTTGTTCTTACGCCACTGTCAGGGTTTCCAATGATTAAGTCAGGTGTGTGTGACTTAGACCATTTTCTTGCAAATGGAAGTTGACTCCTACAAGACAAACCTCCCCCTTGATCCATGAATTCTCTGCTATTTCTTTGATTAGTACCAGTATTATTTCCTGATGCTCCCCCTAAATCAGTGTTCCCATTGTTATCAATATTTGACTCATCAGAATTTGAGGAAGATGAGTCTGATAATCTTTCTACTGATGTTTCTTGAGTTGAATCACTTGTAGTAGTATCTGGATTTGAGTCATGTTGCTCCCCCTCAACATATGCTTCAGTGTCAGAAGAATTTCCACCATTCCGTGGAACCTCGGAGCTTTGAGTGATATCATCATTTATTGTATCAGAGTCAGGACTTAAAAGTTCAGCATAAGGTACTTCATTTTCAAATCTCAATTTGTCATGGTCATCTGCATCTTCTAGACTTGTTATCTTCTTGTCATCAAAAGATACATGTATAGATTCCATGACTGTTCTTATTCTCAGATTGTAAACTCTCAAGGCTTTTGTAGACAATGGATATCCCATAAAAATTCCTTCATCAGCTTTCAGATCAAACTTGGTAAGCTGCTCCGGATGAGTTTTGAGAACAAAACACTTACAACCAAAAATTTGAAAGTACTTCAAATTTAGCTTCTTTCCCTTCACCATCTCAAATGTTGTTTTTCCATTCTTGTTGATCAATGTTGCACTTTGTGTAAAGCAAGCAGTTTGCATAGCTCAGCCTAGAAGAAGGTAGGCAATCTTGCTTCCTCTAGCATGGTTCTTGCAGCTTCTATCAGAGTTCTATTCTTTCTTTCAACAACTCCAATTTGTTATGGAGTTTCGGGAGCATAAAACACGTGTTTTATCCCCTTGAGTTTGCAGAACTATTCCATAGAGCTATTCTTGAATTCAGTTCCATTATCACTTCTGATGATCTTCACTTTATATGTTGATCCTTTTTCCAGCTCCCTCATATGATCAAGAATAATGGATGGAGATTCATCCTTGGTGTGCAAAAAATACACTCATATGTATCTTCTATATTCATCAATAATTACGAGGGCATACCTCTTCTTGGCAATTGACATAACATTCACTGGACCAAAGAGATCAACATGAACTAGATGATATGGTTCAAGAATAGAGGATTCAGTTTTACTCTTGAAAGATGTCTTCCTTATTTAGCTTTCTGGCATGAATCACATAAGCCATCAGGAGTAAACACTGCATTGGGCAATCCTCTTACAAGATCTTTCCTCACAAGTTCATTAATATTGTTAAAGTTGAGGTGAGAAAGTCTTTTATTCCTATTCTAGTTCCAGCTATCTTCCATAGATGCTCTACTCAATAGACAAACTTCTGAATTATTAATTCTTGTGGAGACCCTGGATTCATATAAACTACCATGTCTCACACCATTCAATGTGATCTTTCCATCAGACTTACTGATAATTTCATAATGCTCCTCATAAAAATTGACATGGTAACCTCTGTCACAGATTTGACTCACACTGATCAGATTATGCTTGAGTCCTTCAACTAGAGTTACATTTTCAATGATGATATTTCTAATTTTGATTTTGCCACATCCCAAGATTTTTCCTAAGTTTCCATCTCCATAAGAAATACTAGGGCCAGCCTTCTCCTCAAATTCTGATAACAGGGATTTTTAACCAGTCATATGTCCTAAGCATCCACTGTCCAAGACTAGAGCATTCTTCCTGTCACCCTGCAATCAGTAATTTGAATCAGTTAGTGTTTTTAAGAACCCAGACTTGCTTGGATCATTTGGCCTCTTTAAGTTTGTTATTATATCAGAATTTATGTTAACATTCTTACTATCAGTATTTATACATGCAGAAATAGAATTTGCTTTAACTAAAGAGGGTTTCAGTTTATAAAAATCATAATACAAACTCTGATACTCTTTACATGTATAAATAGAGTGCCAAACACTGCCATAATGAAAACAAGGATTCTGTGGTTTATATCTAATTGTTCTATTCCTAAACTCTGATTTGGAAGGAACATCATTTATCTCTTTATTCTTCATGCAAGAATTAGCAAGATGATTAGTGCTACCACAGTTTGAACAGGTCTTTCTAGGTGCATTAGGAGGAGTCACATAATTTCCATTCTTATTAACACCTACCTTGACATTCTTATTTTTCCTAGACCTTTTCCTCTTGTCTTTCATGTGTAAGTCCTTCAGCTTTTGCTTAAGCTGTTTCTGAGTAATTGAACCAATATTTACTGAGTTTGTATGAACTTGTTCACTCTTTTCAGTAATTAAGTTTAATTTAGGTACTGAGGTAGTACTTTCCTCATGGATTGATTTAACAGTATTAGCACTTGGATTAAACTTAATGGTCTTTATTTGAACCTTGTTCAATTTGACCTAACTATCAGTATTTATTGGTTCTATTTTATCAGTTTCTTCTCCACTTTTCTTATCAGAATTAGATCTAGCTGAATATCCTAATATTGATCCCCAACAACAATTCTCTAAGATTTCCTGAGTTGACTTTCCTGAGTTAGTCCAAAGTTTAATGACTTCTCTTTCTTTAGCTAGCTCCTTTTCTAAATAAGCACGTTTTTCTAACAATTTTTCTTTAACATAAACATCATTATCTCTTTCTTTTTGAATTTCTAGCATGGAAAACAACTCAATTTCTAGGTGCTCATTCCTTTTCTTTAACACAGAGTTTTCACTCTTGATTCTATTATTCTCTAAGGTTAGATCCCTAAAACTAACATGTAGAGACTTAAGAAATAATCTTAATTCATAGATATAATCAGTATCAAATGCAAGAGTAGTTTGAGGTAACTTTAATTCAGTATTGTCAGCCTCAATATTAGCATTTTCCATGAGAGCATAATTGATCCCATCATCTGAATCTGATGAATCATTCCTGTTTCTCTTCTTTGATATCAAAGCTTGTTTCTTCTCAGCTCTGGGTTTTCTGCAGTCAGCTGCAAAGTGTGCAAGTCCATGGCAGTTGTAACATCTCTCTTTTGACTTGTCATGTTTTCCAGATTTAGATTCCTTCCAATCAGTGTTTCTTCTGTTGTTACTCTTATCAGAGTTTGAGGAACTGGAACCTTTTCTGGAAAATCTTCTCCCTTTCTTGAAGTTTTTGTGGACCATCTTCTTAAAACTTTTAACCAGGAGGGCAGCTATTTGATCCATATCTTCATTGTTGTTATGATCACTATCAGTATCTAATTCAGTATCAGTGTTTAAGTCATCATCAGAATTTGATGATGCAGTATCTGACCTTGCAATCATGGCTTTCAATTTGGAGTAGCTTTTCCTTTTAACTTTTGATCTTTTCCTCTTGCTTCTTTGCTCCATCTCTAGTTCAAGAGTTTTCAAAACTCCATAGATCTTATCTAGAGGTGTGATATCAAGTTTATAGCTATCCATTATTGATGTGACTTTAAAGTCCCACTTTTCAGAGAGAGAAAGTAGGAACTTCAAGTTTGAGTCCTCCAAATCATATTCTTTGTTGACAAGGGATAAGTCATTCAGCAACTTCTGAAATCTGTCAAAGATCTCAAATAAGGACTCATTGTCCCTTGAGTCAAAGTGCTTATATTCTTGAGTAAGTATTATCCTCCTGTTTTTCTTGATAGCAGTTGTACCTTTACACTTTACTTCTAAAGCATCCCATATCTCTTTTGTTATCTTACATCCAATGACTCTATTGGACATAACACTATCAAGACTGCTGTGCAGGATATGTCTTACCTTAGCATCCTTCATGATAGATGAGATATCTTCAGGAGAGTAGTCCTTCCTGCCTTTGTCTATCATCTTTTATTGTTCTCCTGCAAGCAAAATAACTACCTTCGTTGTTCTATGAGGACCGTTACATGACCAATTTATAGATATTTTATGTCATGTTATACTTCTTTTAACCTTATTTTGTGATGCTTTAGTCCTAAATAATAAGTACTAGTTGTTATTTAACTTGGATGAATGCTAAGTCTTACTTTTCTATGTTTATAGGAAATTATGGAAGAACAAGGTGCAAAAGAGAAGAGTATATGATAAAAGAAGAATTTAGAGGAGTTTAGGACCTGAGCTGGGAGGCTCCAGGCCTGAAGAAATCAGTGGGAAAAAATCATATACCTTAGGACCTGAGCTTGGAGGCTCAGGCCCTGAGCAGAGCAGTGGCGAAAATTTGAAAAAGCTCAGGACCTGAGGTTGAGGTTCAGGGCCTGAACCTGATGAAACTTGTAATCAAATAGCTTTCCCAACTTGTTTTGAATTCTCTTTTAGTTACCTTGTATGACCTTTAAAATCCCATCCAAGTATATATAAATATATGTATTAGGGTTTTAATAAGAATATAAGATAGATAACCATTCTGGAGAGAAGGGAGAGAAACATCTTGAGAGGGAGATTGGAAGAAGGAGTGAAGGGATTCATCCAGATTCCAAAGGAACTTTAAAGTTGTATTCTTTGTGCATCAATTCTTAAATTCATGGTTTGCGTTCTTAATATATATTTTATTTATCTTATCATGAGTAGCTAATTCCTTTATCCAAGAGCTGGGTAGTATTCAATTGGCTTAATATGTTTGTTTGATTATATTGTAATTTTCTTATTATTGTTAATCTGTCATTGAGCACTTTATACAGTTAGAGGATTTGTTGATGGGTAATTTTAGAGTATCGTTCGCAGGGAAGGACTAATACAATACCAATCTCAAGTCTCCTATTTCTCACAATTTAGAAGTGTGGAGAATAATTTGTGGGTGTGTGTAATTGTCAACTAATTAATCTAATAAATAGATAATACTATATAATAACTATGAAATATAATCAAATACCCATTAACAAATCCTCTAATTGTATAAAGTGCTCAATGACATATTAACAATAATAAGAAAATCAAAATATAATCAAACAAACATATTAAGCCAATTGAATACTACCCAACTCTTGGATAAAGGAATTAGCTACTCATGATAAGATAAATAAAATATATATTAAGAACACAAACCATAAGTTTAAGAATTGATGCACAAAGAATACAACTTTAAAGTTCCTTTGGAATCTGGATGAATCCCTTCACTCCTTCCAATCTCCCTATCAAGATGTTTCTCTCCCTTCTCTCCAGAATGGTTATCTATCTTCTATTCTTATTAAAACCCTAATACATATGTTTATATATACTTGGATGGGCTTTCAAAGGTCATACAAGGTAACTAAAAGAGAATTCAAAATAAGTTGGGAAAGCTATTTGATTACAATTTTCGTCAGGTTCAGGCCCTGAACCTCAACCTCAGGTCCTGAGCTTTATCAAATTTTTGCCACTGCTCTGCTTAGGCCCTGAGCCTCCAAGCTCAGGTCCTAAGGTATATGCTTTTTTCCCACTGATTTCTTCAGGCCCTGAGCCTCCCAGCTCAGGTCCTAAACTCCTCTAAATTCTTCTTTTATCATATACTCTTCTCTTTTACACCTTGTTCTTCCATAATTTCCTATAAACATAGAAAAGTAAGACTTAGCATTCATCCAAGTTAGATAACAACTAGTACTTATTATTTAGGACTAAAGCATCACAAAATAAGGTTAAAAGAAGTATAACATGGCATAAAATATCTATAAATTGGTCATGTATTAAATACCCCCGAACTTAACCTTTGCTCGTCCTCGAGTAAAATTATAATTATATACTACTACTAATACCACTTCCATAAGGTGATCACGGTTGCATTTGGCATATGCAACAAGCCCTTTAAACCCCGAGGTAGCCCTAGTAGACGAGTAAGGTCTCGTGAGGGTCTATAGTGAATGTACCCACAAAATCCATCTAACTCATAAAATATGCAACTACATGAATGCAATTAAATGATCTAAAATGCAAAGATCTCAAGTATAATACTGTATGCCAAGTCAACAATAACCTTCACCTCATGCACCAAGTTTAGATATATCAAGCTCACACACAATATCACTATATAGTTAACACAAGTACAGAGTGTATGTGTGTGTGCTTAGCTTAACAAAAAAACATGCTCTCTAATGAATCAAGAACAAAGACACACAAATTTCAACATGAAAAATCATGCGAGTTAATAGCTCCCAAGTTGAGAACTAGAATAGATCTTAAACACTTCTCTACTTGGCACTAGCCATCATTCAAATTTAGCAAGGGATTTCCATATCTTTCTTTATTGATATAATACTACTACTATATACACATATGGTTTTTTACTGCTCGATCTAAGGTTAGGTGGCTCTTCAGTGTAAGTGAGTTACGACCGCCATAAGACTTCACAAGCTCGGTCTAAGGTTGGGTGGCTCCTCAGTGTAAGTGAGTTATGACCTCTATCAGACTTTGCCAACCATATTATAAACACATATATTTAATGGTTTATTAATTATGCAATGGTCGAGATCCCTAAAGATTTATTCACCAATACCCAAGTAGCGAGTGTTGGGTCAGCAATCCCAAACCATAAAAGGCTTTAGGTTACTAGGCACAAAGTCCCCTCAGACTTAATTACTCGAGTATTAATGAGCTCAACCTAGTCAATCACACCACATTTTTTTTACGTGTTATTTATTACTATGATCATACATATATTTTTTTGTTTTTTAAAGACATTTACACCCCATAGCTTCCCCCAAACTTAAGCATTTACTTACTAAGCTCAAAAGGGAATAGTCAAAATTCTAATCATCAACAAGTGGCTACCCCTAAAGAAACAAGCATATCTAAGTCTCAATTCAAGAGCATAATAAGAGGGTGTTAAGAAATAACCTCTGCACAAGTGACACTACACAAGTAACATCTTTAGCATGTGATCATAGCGAGACTTAGTCAATAACAAGGTACACATAGTATCATCATAGGTCACCAACTTGGACTACTACTAACTTGAGATCATGCTATGATATGCAATATAATGCAACTAACACATATTTAACTATATGATACAATGTAATCTATATGTATTATCTTACAAGGCTAGAATTATTTTTTAAATTTTTAAAATTTTCAATTTTTGTTTTGTTTTTTATATATAACACTATAACACAATTTGAGCTCACCCCCACACTTAAATGGGTCAATATCTTCAATGATACAACAAATAATAATTCTGCAATATAAAAGAATCAAAGAAGTACTCCCCTATACATATGCTTGAAGTGTTGTGATCCATAACAAGCTTGATTGAATCTATGCCATCGTAGCGCTTGTTTTGTTGATGTAGTTATGATGCATGAGCATGCGAATCAACTGCAGGAGCATGTCAATCCAATGCGTGATCATGCTAAACCCTTCATTCTTATTCAAAATCATTCTTAACACCTGAATCCCTTCAAACAAATACATCACGGCAACATGTGGGAGTAAAAAAAACTAATATTATAATATTGGGTTGCCTCCCAAGAAGCGCTTTTTTTAACGCCATTAGCTTGACGTGTACATATAACCAACATTATCAATGTGGTGAAAAAGCAAATAAATGCACATATCTACAAATCTGTATTAGAATTAGGATGTGTAAATATATCTTAGATCCATAAAAATATAAGAAACTTTTTATGATCCACACTTTTTCAAGAGACTTAGAAAAATCAAGGTAGCTAGAAAAATCGTCAGAATAATCATCATAATTACGACTCATAAATTCCTCCCAAATTGGATCCTTATATTCCAAAGAAAGACATTCAATTTCATCAATCTTAAATCCCTCCTCAATTTTAATTGGACACTCATCAATTTTTATCTCGTCTACCAATTTATTAAGCTCAACAACATTCTCAAAATTCGGTAGAATTTCAATTGCATCCAAATTATCGTTATCAAACATGGGACTATCATTAACTAAATAAATAGACTCATCATACACAAAATTATCATCAACTGCTAAACAAGAATCATGGATAGTTGGAAAATTGACACAAGGAGGAACTTGAAGACAACCATCATGCATCACAAGTTGAACTTCCTTAATAAAACTATTCCTTTTAGCATTCTCCTCGTACCAACCTATTGATTCTACTTCACATGGAATATCACCTTTATTAGCAATCTCAAAATTAGAGTCATCAAAGTACTTAAGGAGTCCCAAAGAAAGTAAAGAAGGATTAGAATTACTCAAACTCTCATCAACACCATTGTATACATATGAATCATCATGGTATTGATTATCAAAAGAATAAGAAACACCAGTGCTAGGAGGGTATGGAGCATAATATGAGTTGTAACAATCGAACGAGTTCACCTGATACGCATTAAATTCTGAAAAGAATTAAAATTTTAATATTGTTCTTGATTGCTGATGAAGTCTTCAGCGTTATCCCAACCAAAATCGTTAACCATGCCGTCTCCTCAACTCAAATCTTTACATTGTCTACCTCAAAGAAACCTGTAGACACACAAAAGAAAAACAAAAAGAAGGAAAAAACTATATACAGAGATAAAATCCAAACTACAAGAAACAATTAACTTAAAATCAATATTTCTACCTTCCCCGGCAGCGACGCCAATTTGTTGATCGGTATTTTTAGAGTATCGTTCGCAGGGAAGGACTAATATCAATACCAATCTCAAGTCTCCTATTTCTCACAATTCAGAAGTGTGGAGAATAATTTGTAGGTGTGTGTAATTGTCAACTAATTAATCTAATAAATAGATAATACTATATAATAACTATGAGAAAAAATAATCCAAGAATTAGGGTTCTTCAATGGCTATCATGAACGTCTAATTTGTGTTCTTGTTTCGTTAAAAACAATCCTTCTAATGTTTATAAAATCCTCTCCCAAGCCAGATTATAGTGCCTACAAGTATCCATTGAACGCCACTCCCATGGTCATACAAAGTACAATTATAAACTGTTAAGAACCAATGATTTTTAGTCTCACAATTCACATATTAATCTCCCGATCTAATACTTAAATTATGCCTATCATATCATGTACTAGAATTACAACTCCTCTCCCAATTCGTTATAACTCCTAAAAATTCAGTTAGAAGTTAGCTACTCCTCTAACTGTATAAAGTGCTCAATGACAGATTAACAATAATAAGAAAATCACAATATAATCAAACAAACATATTAAACCAATTGAATACTACCCAACTCTTGGATAAAGGAATTAGCTAATTATGATAAGATAAATAAAATATATATTAAGAACGCAACCATAAGTTTAAAAATTGATGCATAAAGAATACAACTTTAAAGTTCCTTTGGAATCTGGATGAATCCCTTCACTCCTTCTTCCAATCTCCCTCTCAAGATATTTCTCTCCCTTCTCTCCAGAATGGTTATCTATCTTTTATTCTTATTAAAACCCTAATACATATGTTTATATATACTTGGATGGGCTTTTAAAGGTCATACAAGGTAACTAAAAGAGAATTCAAAACAAGTTAAGAAAGCTATTTGATCACAATTTGTGCCAGGTTCAGGCCCTGAATCTCAACCTCAGGTCCTGAGCTTTATCAAATTTTTGCCACTGCTCTGCTCAAGCCCTAAGCCTCCAAGCTCAGGTCCTAAGGTATATGTTTTTTCCCACTGATTTCTTCAGGCCCTGAGCCTCCCAGCTCAGGTCCTAAACTCCTCTAAATTCTTCTTTTATCATATACTCTTCTCTATTGCACCTTGTTCTTCCATAATTTCCTATAAACATAGAAAAGTAAGACTTAACATTCATCTAAGTTAAATAACAACTAGTACTTATTATTTAGGACTAAATCATCACAAAACAAGGTTAAAAGAAATATAACATGACATAAATCTCTATAAATTGGTCATGTATCAAAGGACCATCATAGATCCTGCTTAGGTATTCAGGATCCGTGGCTTCCAAGAACATGGCCATCCTTGTTGGGTTTCGAGCACATAAACGCAACGGAAACAGTAATTAAAAACATAAAAAAATCAGAATTTCCGAAACCCACCACAGGATCCATGCGAAAAACATATATTTAATTCGTAGATAAGATTGTTTAATGGAGATCCAAACCTTGTTCAATCACCACGCATCCTGCTCTCGCGATCTACGCTCTATCGGTATCCACAGGAATGTTTGAACTCAAGGATTGGATGTGTACTAGTACAAACCCGTTTCTTCTTGCTCTCTCCATCTTCTCTCTTGGTGGCTAGGGTTTTAGTAAAAGTCTTGCACACCCAAAAAATCAGTTACACAAGAGATATTATATAGAGAGTAGAAAAATGAATTATAACTCTTAACTAATTAAGAGTTACTATTAATTCAAAATTCCTATTTGTATTATAATTAAGTCTCACTTAATTATTTAACAAATAAATTTCATAATTAATATAAGTAAATTTGAATATCATTATTTATCTAATTAATTATGTCAAACTTAATTAATATTATAAATAATTCAAATTACTCTAATTTAATTTAAATCCAATTTAAATTAAATAATCCTTCAAGCATTCTTTGTGTGTGACCCTATAGGTTATTATTACATTGGCAACAAATTGTAAATCTAACTTAAAATCGTAAACAATGAGCGGCATCTAGTAATACATCATTGTTACCCAGGTAATAATAATTGAATCGGTGATCGATTAAACTTGTTAGATATATTTGAGATGTCATGTCTAATATGATTTGTGTTTAGTTTTTAGAATTTAACAACAGGACATATTCTACTGGAAGTCAGAACTGTATATCAGAACTTAAGGTCATATCAGAACTTAAGTGTGGGAAGACTTTCAGATAAGGAATGAAGCTGATTTACAGGAGAAGATCGAGACTAAAAGAAAAGAAGATATTCAAGGAAAGAGTTAGAAGACTAGATGACTTGTAGAAGATATCTGATTGATATATTTTAGGAGACAGAATTATATTCCATATCAATTAGAATATATCTTGTAACTGCGTATTATATAAACACATATTAGGGTTTACACTATATGTATTATCATTATCGAGAAGATTATACATTGTAACCTAGCAGCTCTTAGTGATATTTGTTCATCACTGAGAGAGAACAGCAATTCATATTGTAACAGAGTTTATTGAATATACTTGATCTTTGTTACATACATGTGTTAAATTGATTTGATTGTATAAACACTGTATTCAACCCCCTTCTACAGTGTTGTGTGACCTAACAATTGGTATCAGAGCTTATCTGTTAACACACATACAGTAAAATCCAAACAATCGTGTCTGAAGAAACACAAACCCCAACTAAGCCCACCAAAACTCAAGAAACTCAAAACACCCAAACCCACAATCGATATGAGACTATTAGGGTTCCCATACTGAGACCTTCTGAGTATCCCATATGGAAAGTGAAGATGGCTATGTTTCTGGAAGCTACAGATCCAGAATACCTTGATAAGATTAATGAAGGACCATATAAGCCTACCAAGCTCTCTGTTGCAGTTGCTGATCAACCAGCAAAGTCCATACCAAAGGAGAAAGGTGATTACCCAGCTAAAAACATCTCATCTATTGCCAAGTATGCAAGGGTAAGGCATTTGGTGCATAGTACCATTAATAATGTCATGTCAAACAGGGTAATTGTTAGATATAGTTGTGATGTCATGTCTAATAATGATTTGTGTTTAGTTTTTCAGATCTTGACTAACAGGACATATCAGGACGTAACTGGAAATCAGTAATTATACTGAAGTCAGAACTTAAGATATCAGAACTTAAGTTATCAGAACTTAAGATATCAGAAGATATTTATCAGAAGATAATATCAGGACTTCAGAAGACTTTCAGATAAGGAAGGCGACTGATTGAAAGAAAAGAAGATTGAGTCTAACACAAGAAGAGATATGCATGAAGAAGAATTCTATGAAGAATAGAAGATTTGGAGGAAAAGATAACTAATTGATATATTTTAGGATGCAGACTTATATTCAATATCAATTGGAAGATTATCTTGTAACTGTGTGTCTATATAAACACAGCATAGGGTTTACACTAGATGTGTTATCATAATCGAGAATATTATTCATTGTAACCCTAGAAGCTCTCGTGATATTTGTTCATCACTGAGAGAGAATGGTGTCATTGTAATACTGTTTTATTAATAAGATTATTATGTGTTTCATACATGTGTTCTTATTTCCATTTGATTGTACTATATACTGTATTCAACCCCCTTCTACAGTGTGTGTGACCTAACAAGTGGTATCAGAGCTTATCTGTTAACACATATACAGTAAAGATCCAAAACAATCATGTATGAAAAAGAACAAACTCCAACCAAGCCCACCAAAACTGAAGAAACTTCAAAGACTCAAATCCATAATCGATATGAGACTATTAGGGTTCCCATACTGAAACCTTCTGAATATCCCATATGGAAAGTGAGGATGACTATGTTTCTCGAAGTTACAGATCCAGAATACCTTGACAGTTAATGAAGGACCACATAATCCAACCAAGCTCTCTGTTGTAGTTGCGGATCAGCCAGCAAAGACCGCACTAAAGGAGAAAAGTGAATATACAGCTGAAGGTATCTCATCTATTGCCAAGGATGCAAAGGTAAGGCATTTACTGTATAGTGACATTGATAATGTCATGTCAAACAGGGTAACTAGCTGCAAGAATGCAAAGGAGATATGGGATGTCTTGGAGGCAAGATGCCAGGGAACTGATGCAGTTAAGAAGAACATGAGGACTATACTCACTCAAGAGTATGAGCACTTTGACTCAAAACCTGATGAGCCATTAACTAGTTTATATGACAGATTTTTCAAACTCTTGAATGATCTATCAATGGTGGATAAGGAATATGATCTTGAAGATACTAATTTTAAATTCCTTTTAGCTCTTCCTGAAAGTTGGGATTTGAAGGCAACTACTATAAGAGACAACTATGCTCTTGATGAAACTCCTCTTGATGAAAGTTATGGTATGCTCAAAACTCATGAACTTGAGATGGATCAAAGAAGCAAGAGACATGGGAGAAAGTCAAGGATAGTTTCTCTTAAGGCTGATGAGGAATCCCCCAAAGTGGCTGCCTCAAAGAAAGTCAAAGCAAAGGCTCTCATCACAAAGTCTGATACTGAGTCATCAAGTTCTGATAGTGATAAGGATTCAGAAACTGAAAGTCTATCTAAGATGGATGCTGATGAAGAGATGATGAGATTGTGTGCTCTTATGGTGAAGGGCATCACAAAGATAGCCTACAGGAAATTCAGAAAGGGAAGGAAGTTTTCCAGGAAAAGTGGAAGTTCTGATAAGAAGGGATTCAGAAAATCTGAAGGCCAGGAAAGTCTGACAAAGGAGATTACTCAAATGTCAAATGCTACAATTATGGTGAGAAAGGCCACATATCTCCTGATTACAAGAAAGGAAAAGGTGACAAAGGCAAGGCACCTGTCACAAAGAAGAAAAACTGGACAAACACTTCATATTCTGAAAATGAGGTGAACTATGCCTTGATGGCAAATGCTGATAGCAGTTCTGATGCTGCTGAGTTAAAGGTACCTCAAACAACTTATACATTTCATACTGATGATATTACTGAGTTGAGATCTTATCTTAAAACAATATTCATTAGTTATAGAGATCAGACTTTAACATGTGATAGGTTAACTTCTGAAAATCTGGCTTTTAAGAAAAGGAATGACTATTTAGAAAAGGAGTTAGTTATGTTCCATCAAACTCAGAAAGAAAGAGATGATGCTTTTTATGTTAGAGATGAAGTGTTAAAATTGAATCAATCTCTAAAAACTGAGTTAGAAAAAGAAAGAGAGATTATCAGGTTTTGGACTAACTCTGGAAGAACAACTCAGAATTTACTAAGTAGTGGAAACTGGAAAGAGGGCTTAGGTTATGGAGATGATAAAAGTGAAACAAGAACTGAACAAAATAAGCCAAATATTGTTAAACAGACTAATAAGCCAAAGGTAAATCCTGTTAAGTTTGTAGCTAAAATTGTACAGTCTGATTCTGAAAAGATGAAAGATATTGAGACAGAAGTTAAGGCTTAGTCAACTTCTGATAAGTTAAAATAGGATAAACCAGCTGAAGTTAACATAAGCTTAATGACAAAGAAGCAGCTTAAGTATAAGCTGAAAGAGATTTAGAATGTAAACAAGGTAAAGTCACCTAGGAAAAATAGGAATGGAAAGTAAAGTGTGAATAAAAGCAATAATTATATGCCTGTTCCTAATGCTCCTAGAAAGAAATGCTATAACTATGGAAATTTTAACCATCTGGCTTCTTTTTGCAGGAAGAATAAGAATACAAACTCCTTACCTTCTAAGTCAGGAGTTAAGAGTCAGTCTGTTAGGTTTAAGCAACAAAATCCTTATTTTCATTATGATAGTTTATGGCATTCCATTTATACTTGTAAGGAATATCATAGTTTGTACTACGATTATTATCAAATAAAACCTTCTTTAAAGAAAGTTAGCATTATTCCTTCTAGTGTAAGTTATGATGCAAAGTCTGATACTGTAAATTCTGATGAGAAAAATGTTTACATAAACTCTGATGTTAAATCCGCTGCAAATGTTAACAAACTTAATAAGGCCATAGGATCCAAGCAAGTCTGGGTCCTTAAAACTAATCATTAGTGGTCTTTGTGATTGCAGGGTAACAGGAAAAACATCCTAGTTCTGGACAGTGGATGTTCAGGACATATGACTGGAAATAAAGCCCTGCTATCAGACTTTGTGGAGAAAGCTGGCCCAGGAGGTTCTTATGGAGATGGCAACATGGGAAAAACTCTGGGATATGGCAATATCAATCTTAGGAATGTCATCATTAAAAAAGTAGCTCTAGTCTCAGGACTTAAACACAATCTACTGAGTGTTAGTCAAATCTGTGACAGAGGTTATCATGTGGATTTATTTGAAGAACACTGTGAAGTTGTAAGAAAATTTACATGCAAAGTTGTTCTAAAGGGATACAGGCATGGTAACATTTATAAAGCCAAGCTTTCAACAAGTTCTGATGGTTCTGCAATCTGTCTGTTAAGCAGAGCATCAATTGAAGAAAGCTGGGATTGGCACAAGAAACTCTCTCATTTAAATTTTAATAATATAAATGAACTAGTCAAGAAAGATCTTGTGAGAGGACTGCCAAAATCAGTATTTGCTCATGATGGCCTCTGTGATTCATGTCAAAAGGCAAAACTAAGAAAATCTTCATTCAAGAGCAAGACTGAATCTTCAATTCTTGAGCCTTATCACCTACTACATGTTGATCTATTTGGTCCAATAAATGTCATGTCTATTGCAAAGAAGAAATATCTTATGGTCATAGTACTTTACCTGATACACATGGGTGTATTTCTTGCACACAAAAAGTGAAACTGCATCTATCTTGATTGATCATGTCAAACAACTAGATAAGTTGGTCAAAGACTCTGTGAAAATCATTAGAAGTTATAATGGCACTGAGTTCAAGAATATGATTACGGAAGAGTTCTGCAATGACCAAGGAATAAAGCAGGAATTTTCTGCTCCTGGAACTCCACAGCAAAATGGAGTTGTTTAAAGAAAGAATAGAACTCTTATTGAAGCTGTAAGAACTATGCTTGATGAAGTAAAGTTACCAACCTTCTTTTGGGCTGAAGCTATGCAGACTGCCTGTTTTACTCAGAATGCAACACTGATCAACAAGCATGGAAAGACACCATATGAGATGGTGAAGAAAAAGAAGCCAAATATGAAGTACTTTCATGTATTTGGATGCAGGTGTTTTGTTTTTAAGATTCATCCTGAACAGCTATCCAAATTTCCTATTGCACATTTTTCTCTATTGCACCCTGTTCTTCCATAATTTCCTATAAACATAGAAAAGTAAGACTTAGAATTCATCCAAGTTAAATAACAACTAGTACTTATTATTTAGGACTAAAGCATCACAAAACAAGGTTAAAAGAAGTATAAAATGACATAAATCTCTATAAATTGGTCATGTATCAAGGACCATCATAGATCCTGCTTAGGTATTCAGGATCCGTGGCTTCCAAGAACATGGCCATCCTTGTTGGGTTTCGAGCACATAAACACAACGGAAACAGTAATTAAAAACATAAAAAAATCAGAATTTTTGAAACCCACCGCATGATCCATGCGAAAAACATATATTTAATTCGTAGATAAGATTGTTTAGCTTAAGAAGCTTTACAAATTGGTTGACTAATGGAGATCCAAAGCTTGTTCAATCACCACACATCCTGCTCTCGCGATCTACGCTCTATCGGTATCCACACTAGCACAAACCCGTTTCTTCTTGCTCTCTCCATCTTCTCTCTTGGTGGCTAGGGTTTTAGTAAAAGTCTTGCACCCCCAAAAAATCTGCTACACAAAAGATATTATATAGAGAGTAGAAAAATGAATTATAACTCTTAACTAATTAAGAGTTACTATTAATTCAAAATTCCTATTTGTATTATAATTAAGTCTCACTTAATTATTTAACAAATAAATTTCATAATTAATATTAGTAAATTTGAATATCATTATTTATCTAATTAATTAAGTCAAACTTAATTAATATTATAAATAATTCAAATTACTTTAATTTAATTTAAATCCAATTTAAATTAAATAATCCTTCAAGCATTCTTTGTGTGTGACCCTATAGGTTATTATTACATTGGCAACAAATTTTAAATCTAATTTAAAATCGTAAACAATGAGCGGCATCTAGTAATACATCATTGTTACCCATGTAATAATAATTGAATCGGTGATCGGTTAAACCTGTTAGATATATTTGAGATGTCATGTCTAATATGATTTGTGTTTAGTTTTCAGAACTTAACAACATGACATATCAGGACTTACTGAAATCAGGACTTACTGGAAGTGAGAACTGTATATCATAACTTAAGGTCATATCAAAACTTAAGTGTGGGAAGACTTTCAGATAAGAAATGAAGCTGATTTACATGAGAAGATCGAGACTAAAAGAAAAGAAGATATTCATGGAAAGAGTTAGAAGACTAGAGAACTTATAGAAGATATCTGATTGATATATTTTAGGAGACAAAATTATATTCCATATCATATAGAATATATCTTGTAACTGTGTATTATATAAACACAGCTTAGGGTTTACACTATATGTATTATCATTATCGAGAAGATTATACATTGTAACCTAGTAGCTCTTAGTGATATTTGTTCATCACTAAGAGAGAACAGCAGTTCATATTGTAACAGAATTTATTGAATATACTTGATCTTTGTTACATACATGTGTTAAATTGATTTGATTGTATAAACACTGTATTCAACCCCCTTCTACAGTGTTGTGTGACCTAACAATTGGTATCAGAGCTTATCTGTTAACACACATACAGTAAAGATCCAAACAATCGTGTCTGAAGAAACACAAACCCCAACTAAGCCCACCAAAACTCAAGAAACTCAAAACACCCAAATCCACAGTCGATATGAGACTATTAGGGTTCCCATACTGAGACCTTCTGAGTATCCCATATGGAAAGTGAACATGGCTATGTTTCTGGAAGCTACATATCCAGAATACCTTGATAAGATTAATGAAGGACCATATAAGCCTACCAAGCTCTCTGTTGCAGTTGCTGATCAACCAGCAAAGTCCATACCAAAGCAGAAAGGTGATTACACAGCTGAAAACATCTCATCTATTGCCAAGTATGCAAGGGTAAGGCATTTGCTGCATAGTGCCATTAATAATATCATGTCAAACAGGGTAATTGTTAGATATATTTGTGATATCATGTCTAATAATGATTTGTGTTTAGTTTTTCAGATCTTGACTAACAGGACAGATCAGGACTTAACTGGAAATCAGTACTTATACTAAAGTCAGAACTTAAGATATCAGAACTTAAGTTATCAGAACTTAAGATATCAGAAGATATTTATCAGAAGATAATATCAGGACTTCAGAAGACTTTCAGATAAGGAAGGCGGCTGATTGAAAGAAAAGAAGATTGAGTCTAACACAAGAAGAGATATGTATGAAGAAGAATTCTATGAAGAATAGAAGATTTGGAGGAAAAGATAACTAATTGTTATATTCTAGAATGCAGACTTATATTCGATATCAATTAGAAGATTATCTTGTAACTGTGTCTATATAAACACAACATAGGGTTTACACTAGATGTGTTATCATAATCGATAATATTATTCATTGTAACCCTAGAAGCTCTCATGATATTTGTTCATCACTGAGAGAGAACGGTTCCATTGTAATACTGTTTTATTAATAAGATTATTATGTGTTTCATACTTGTGTTCTTAATTCGATATTATTGTACTATACACTGTATTCAACGCCCTTCTACAGTGTGTGTGACCTAACAAGTGGTATCAGAGCTTATCTGTTAACACATATACAGTAAAGATCCAAAATAATCATGTCTGAAAAAGAACAAACTCCAACCAAGCCCACCAAAACTGAAGAAACTCCAAAAACTCAAATCCATAATCGATATGAGAGTATTAGGGTTCCCATACTGAAACCTTCTGAATATCCCATATGGAAAGTGAGGATGACTATGTTTCTGGAAGTTACAGATCCAGAATACCTTGACAGTGAATGAAGGACCACATAATCCAACCAAGCTCTCTATTGTAGTTGCAGATCAGCCAGCAAAGACCGTACCAAAGGAGAAAAGTGAATATACAGCTGAAGATATCTCATCTATTGCCAAGGATGCAAAGGTAAGGCATTTGTTGTATAGTGCCATTGATAATGTCATGTCAAACAGGGTAACTAACTGCAAGACTGCAAAGGAGATATGGGATGCCTTGGAGACAAGATGCCAGGGAACTGATGCAATTAAGAAGAACAGGAGGACTATACTCACTCAAGAGTATGAGCACTTTGACTCAAAACCTGATGAGTCATTAACTGGTTTATATGACAGATTTGTCAAACTCTTGAATGATCTATCACTGGTGGATAAGGAATATGATCTTGAAGATACTAATTTTGAATTCCTTTTAGCTCTTCCTGAAAGTTGGAATTTGAAGGAAACAACTATAATAGACAACCATGCTCTAGATGAAACTCCTCTTGATGAAATTTATGGTATGCTCAAAACTCATGAACTTGAGATGGATCAAAGAAGCAAGAGACATGGGAGAAAGTCAAGGACAGTTGCTCTTAAAAGGCAAAAGAAAGGCTCTCATCACAAAGTCTGATACTGAGTCATCAAGTTCTGATAGTGATGAGGATTCGGAAACTGAAAGTCTATCTAAGATGGATGCTGATGAAGAAATGATGAGATTGTGTGCTCTTATGGTGAAGGGCATCATAAAGATAGCCTATAGGAAATTCAGAAAGGGAAGGAAGTTTTCCATGAAAAGTGGAAGTTCTGATAAGAAGGGATTCAGAAAATCTGAAGGCAAAGTAGGAAAGTCTGACAAAGGAGATTACTCAAATGTCAAATGCTACAATTATGGTGAGAAAGGCCACATATCTCCTAATTGCAAGAAAGGAAAAGGTGACAAAGGCAAGGCACCTGTCACAAAGAAGTAAAACTGGATAGAAACTTTATATTCAGAAAATGAGGTGAACTATGCCTTGATGGCAAATGCTGATAGCAGTTCTGATGCAAATGAGTTAAAGGTACCTCAAACAACTTATGTTTTTCATACTGATGATATTACTGAGTTGAGATCTTATCTTAAAACCATATTCATTAGTCATAGAAATCACACTTTAACATGTGATAGGTTAACTTCTGAAAATCTGGCTTTTAAGGAAAGGAATGACTATTTAGAAAAGAAGTTAGTTATGTTCCATCAAAATCAGAAAGAAAGAGATGATGCTTTTTATGTCAGAGATGAAGTGTTAAAATTGAATCAATCTCTAAAAACTGAGTTAGAAAAAGAAAGAGAGATTATCAGGACTTGGACTAACTCTGGCAGAACAACTCAGAATTTACTAAGTAGTGGAAACTGGAAAGAGGGCTTAGGTTATGGAGATGATAAAAGTGAAATAGGAACTGAACAAAATAAGCCAATTATTGTTAAACAGACTAATAAGCCAAAGGTAAATCCTGTTAAGTTTGTAGCTAAAACTGTAAAGTCTGATTCTGAAAAGATGAAAGATATTGAGACAGAAGTTAAGGCAGAGTCAACTTCTGATAAGTTAAAACAGGATAAACCAACCGAAGTTAATATAGGCTTAATGATAAAGAAGCAGCTTAAGTATAAGCTGGACGAGATTAAGAATGTAAACAAGGTAAAGTCACCTTGGAAAATAGGAATGGAAAGGAAGGTGTGAATAAAAGCAATAATTATATGCCTGTTCCTAATGCTCCTAGAAAGAAATGCTATAACTGTGGAAATTTTAACCATCTGCTTCTTTTTGCTAGAAGAATAAGAATATAAACTCCTTACCTTCTAAGTCAGGATTTAAGAGTCAGTCTGTTAGGTTTAAGCCACAAAATCCTTGTTTTCATTATGATAGTTTATGGCATTCCATTTATACTTGTAAGGAATATCATAGTTTGTATTAGGGTTATTATCAAATAAAACTTTCTTTAAAGAAAGCTAGCATTATTCCTTCTAGTGTAAGTTCTGATGCAAAGTCTGATACTGTAAATTCTGATGAGAAAAATGTTTACATAAACTCTGATGTTACCGTTGCTAATGTTAACAAACTTAATAAGGACATAGGATCCAAGCAAGTCTGGGTCCTTAAAACTAATCATTAGTGGTCTTTGTGATTGCAGGGCAATAGGAAAAACATCCTAGTTCTGGACAGTGGATGTTCATGACATATGACTGGAAATAAAGCCCTGCTATCAGGCTTTGTGGAGAAAGCTGGCCCAGGAGTTTCTTATGGAGATGGCAACATGGGAAAAACTCTGGGATATGGTAATATCAATCTTAGGAATATCATCATTAAAAAAGTAGCTCTAGTCTCAGGACTTAAATACAATCTGTTGAGTGTTAGTCAAATCTGTGACAGAGGTTATCATGTGGATTTATTTGAAGAACACTGTGAAGTTGTAAGAAAATCTATAGGCAAAGTTGTTCTAAAGGGATATAGGCATGGTAACATTTATAAATCCAAGCTTTCAACAAGTTCTGATGGTTCTGCAATCTGTCTGTTAAGGAGAGCATCAATTGAAGAAAGCTGGGATTGGCACAAGAAACTCTCTCATTTAAATTTTAACAATATAAATGAACTAGTCAAGAAAGATCTTGTGAGAGGACTGCCAAAATCAGTATTTGCTCTTGATGGCCTCGGTGATTCATGTCAAAAGGCAAAATAAATAAAATCTTCATTCAAGAGCAAGACTGAATCTTTGATTCTTGAGCCTTATCACCTACTACATGTTGATCTATTTGGTCCAATGAATTTCATGTCTATTGCAAAGAAGAAATATGTTATGGTCATAATAGTTTACCTGATACACATGGGTGTATTTCTTGCACACAAAAAGTGAAACTGCATCTATCTTGATTGATCATGTCAAACAACTGGATAAGTTGGTCAAAGACTCTATGAAAATCATTAGAAGTGATAATGGCACTGAGTTCAAGAATATGATTATGGAAGAGTTCTGCAAAGACCAAGGAATAAAGCAGGAATTTTCTGCTCCTGGAACTCCACAGCAAAATGGAGTTGTTGAAAGAAAGATTAGAACTCTTATTGAAGCTGTAAGAACTATGCTTGATGAAGCAAAGTTACCAACCTACTTTTGGGCTGAAGCTATGCAGACTGCCTGTTTTACTCAGAATGCAACACTTATCAACAAGCATGGAAAGACACCATATGAGATGGTGAAGAAAAAGAAGCCAAATATGAAGTACTTTCATGTATTTGGATGCAAGTGTTTTGTTCTTAAGACTCATCCTGAACAGCTATCCAAATTTGATCTAAAAGCTAATGAAGGAATTTTTGTAGGATATCCACTTTCCACAAAAGCCTTCAGAGTCTACAATTTAAGAACAAGGGTTGTCATGGAATCTATCAATGTCTCTTTTGATGATAAGAAGATTAATGGACTTGAAGATTTCAATGATCATGATCAGCTGAGATTTGAGAATGAAGTTTTAAATTCTGATTCTGTAAATTCTAATAGTCTAAATCCTGATAATGCAAACTCTGATGGGTTAAACTCTGATGTTATTGAAACTATAGTGACTACGCCAAAGCAAAATGCACCTGTGCAGGGGGAGCATATTGAAGATCCTACCACATCTCAAGAAGTATCAGAACCTAGAACAGGCTCTTCTAGTTCTGATTCGTCAAGTTCTGATAGGCCAAGTTCTGATAATTCTGGAAACTAAAATTTTTATTCATCAAGTTCTGATGGGCCAAGTTCTGATAATTCTGGAAACTCAAATTCTGATTCATGAAGTTCTGATGGGCCAAGTTCTGATAATTCTGGAAACTCAAATTCTGAAGGATCCAACTCAGAGAGCATGATTTCAGGGGGAGCATAAGAAAATGTTGATGGAGACAGCATGGATCATGGGGGAGCATCCAGTTCTAGAGATAATCTTCCATATGCAAGGAAGTGGACTAAAGCACATACACCTGACTTGATTATTGGAGATCCTGAAGCAGGTATTAGAACTAGAACAACAACATCAAATGAATGTCTCTATCATTCTTTTCTTTCTTAGGCTGAACCAAAGAAAGTGGAAGAAGCTCTTCAAGATGCTGATTGGGTGCAAGCAATGCAGGAACAGTTAAATGAATTTGAAAGAAATAAAGTCTGGACCCTAGTGCCAAGACCAAAGAACAGATCAGTTGTAGGTACAAAATGGGTGTTCAGAAACAAAACTGACAGTGATGGCAGAATTACAAGGAATAAAGCAAGGCTGGTTGCAAAAGGATATTCTCAACATGAGGGAATTGATTATGATGAAACATTTGCACCAGTTGCTAGATTGGAAGCCATAAGGATATTTTTAGCTTATGTTGCTCAAAAAAAGTTTACAGTCTTTCAAATGGATGTAAAAAGTGCTTTTCTTTAGGGAGAATTGGAAGAAGAAGTATATGTTGAACAACCTCCAGGTTTTGTAGATTCAAAGTTTCCTCATCATGTCTACAGACTTGATAAAGCAACCTCCAAGAGCATGGTATGAGACATTAGCTCAGTATCTTCTGGAAAGTGGATTTAACAAAGGGACAATTGACAAAACTTTATTCTATCTCAACCATGGAAAAGACTTACTTTTGATGCAGATATTTGTTGATGATATCATTTTTGGTTCTACAAATGACAGACTTTGTAAAAGGTTTGATTGGTTCATTACTCTATCTAACTGCAAGTAGACCTGATATCATGTATGCTACCTGTCTTTGTGCAAGATTTCAAGCAGATCCAAGAGAACCTCACTTAACAGCTATGAAAAGAATTTTCAAGTACCTTAAGGGTACAGTTGATCTAGGATTGTGGTATCCTAGGGAATCAAACATAGGCTAATAGGTTATTCAGATGCAAATTTTGCAGGGTGCAAAATTGACAGGAAAAGCACAAGTGGAAGCTGCCAATTTCTTGGAGGCAGATTAGTTTCTTGGTTTAGCAAGAACCAAAAGTCAATTTCCACATCAACTGCAGAGGCAGAGTACATTGCTGCAGGAAGCTGTTGTGCACAGATTCTTTGGATGAAGAATCAGTTACTGGATTATGGGTTAGAATTTTCTAAATCCCTATTTTACTGTGATAATCAAAGTGATATTGCTATGACAGGTAATCCAGTTCAACACTCAATGATAAAGCACATCAGCATTAGGTACCACTTCATAAGGAAAATGTGATGGAAGGTACAGTGGAATTGCATTTTGTTCCAACAGATCAACAACTAGAAGATATCTTCACAAAACCACTGTGTGAAGCTACTTTTACAAGATTGGTAAATGAACTTGGAATGGTTTCAGGTTCTTTATCTAAATCTGTTTAGTTTATGTTCTGATACATCAGACTTTATGATCAGTATTTACAGATATTACTCTCTTTATGTAATATGTGCTTAAATTGAAATTTAACCAAGTACTGATTGTTGTCTGATGTGAATTTCTAAACTCTGATAGTGATATGAATGTTTCTGTGACCATTCAATCAAATGAGGATAATCATGCTAGATGCTGACCTAGTAGTCTCTAATATACTAAAGATCCCATGTTTGAAGTAATTGTTTATGTGGAAATAAATATCAGGTTCTCCTTTGAGATCTAGAGACAAATGTATGTGGAAGGGAAGACCCAAGTGCATTGCTGGTATGAAGTAATATGCATTAGAAAAGCAAAATAAAATTTTCTTGGTGACTTTTCAAATTCTCTGATTACTAGAGAAATACTCTGATAATAGCATAAATTCTGATAAGCATTCGTGACTCACTTACACTGAGAAGCCACTGTAAAAAGGAATTTCAAACGATGCATAAAATGAGCACAAAACAGTTGAGGTGGACTCGTGCATGAACTCATTCTGTAGTGGACTTCAGACTAATGACAGATTTTGAGCAAAGTTCTTAGTTATGCCTTATTTCTAAGATTTACTAAAGTGAATCAGACTTTACTTTTTGTTTGATATTTAGCTTAAAGCACACACTTACACTCCATATGAATGATGAAAATTACTGTGGTGATCAATGTTGTTTTAGATGAATAGTTTAAGTGTCAGTTGCATAAGTTTTGAGGACAAGTTCTGATGGAAGTTCTGACGATTATGTTCTGGGAAACCATATCAGTATTTGTGTGAAGAATTACAGAAATAAACATTCACTTTTTGAGTAAAGGAGCCATATTCTGATGACTTTTAAATTCTGATAATAATCAAGTTCTGATGCTTACGAGGCAGTATTTAATTACTTGATTTATTCTTGGTCAATACTTGAACGGTTATATTTTATCAGAATATTGGTTTAAGTGAGATAAAGACGGTAATAATCATTTGTTTAGTGGGAACAGTTTTTTTTTTTGAAAAACTGTATGTCCATAGTAATCATTACTTATTTCCCGTGCCCATTAACTTTTGTCTTAACTACTGCATGGCTGACAGCTGTAACGTCTGTTCCACTTCTCAATAATTGCTATCAAGTGGAGTGTATAAGTAAAAGAGATAAAAAATTTTAAAATCTTTTATTTACATTTCTTTCTATCCTCTCTCTCTTTTCTCATAATCTCTCTCTGACGGTTTTCTATGCAGACATTTTATCAAACACCTTTCAGACACTCTTCTTTCTCACTTATTTCTCAACGACACCCAAGGATATAATATTTAATGGAGCAAAGTTCATCCCCAACAACTATGCTGCCATTCTCACTAAGAGTGAAGCTCATTCGAAACTTCATTTTATACAGGATTTCTTATCTCATAGTGAAATTGGGTTCGCTTTGACGCAGCCATCCTATTTATCTGGAACTCAAGTTCTGACGTTTTGGCGTACAGGACTTTATGATAATGGTGGTAAGAATGGGACTCCTAGTATCATGTTTACAGCACAGGAGGTTGAGTATGTTGTTACTCCGACAATAGTTCGAAAAGCTTTACACCTACCTGAAAACTGTCAATTCAGTTATGTTGTTGGGGAGCCATTGCTACAGTAAAAGATGGCTAATCTTGGGTATGAACAGAGTTTGGCTAAGTTGGGTCAACTCAAACGCCTATATATTTGAAAGGAATGGAGCTTCTTCTTCGATTGCATCACGAAGACATTTGCCAACAAGTGCTCAAATTTTGATGCCATTCCTATTTTGACACAACAAATTGGGTATGCACTCCTAAACCAGTCTCATTTTGATTATGCAAAGACTGTGTTATATTTTATAGGAGATAGAATGAAAGAGGACAGGAATGTAGTTTACTTTTCTAGGTTCTGTCAGTTAATTTACGCTACTGTACATCAGATGAACCACAACCAGCAAGTGAAAAAATAGAACCTTTTAGGTTAGCTAAGAGGGCTTTTACTAATCTGTTAACTACTGACTACAAGAAGGGGGTTTTGAGACCCCTTAGGATTCCTTTATCAGTAAAGCAAGCTTTGGTAAATGCTGACTATGATACCTATTCATGGCTATATCCTGATGTCCAACCCATCAACACACAACAGCCATCAGAACCAACCATTAATCAAATACAGCAACCACAACCATCAGCACATAATCAAGTAAAGCCTTCTCCTTCTAGAGAAAAGAGGACTAAGATAGTACCTCAATCACAGTAGAAAAGAAGGAAAATGATTTTAAGAGATGAGTTTGATGATGAGGTACAGGTTCAACCATCAGAACCTATTGCTGATATAGCTGAGAAGTTCTCTTCTCAGAAAGCTCAAGAAACTGGGAGTTCTAGGCCACTAAAAAGGCTTAGAAAGCTAAACTCTGATGATGAAGCTCTCAGAGTCTCTCCATCAGCTAAGTGACTTAAAAAGCAAAGAGCAAGGAGGGTTGTAGAATCATCAATCTCTGAAGAAGGAATGGAAGCAGCAGCTGAGGAAGGAGGTCAGGAATCTCTGATCTCAAAAGGCCCAATTGTGATTGAATCTCTTCCCTCTACTGAACCAGACTTTATTGAAGCTCACAAATCTCCTATTCAAGAACCAGAGAATACTCAAGAACACATGAAAACACTTCCCGTGTCTCCTATCATTGATCAAGTACATACTGATACTCCAGGTACAAGTGCTGAAATAGATATTCACAACTTGAATGTGCCTGAGGTTCTGTACTTGGAAGCTCTAACCATTCCTCAACAAACTCCACCAGCAAGTCCACTGCTAGATGCTGATGTTCATGCAGATGAATCTTTTATTGCTTCACATACAGTTATTCTATCACAAGATGATGATACTGAAGATTCTGTAAGTTCTGTTGAAGTAAATGCTGAAAATACTGGTGAAGCTGCTACAAATGTAAATACTGATGCAGCTGGTCCTTCAGGACATGCACCTCTACAAACAGTTAATAAAGCTGATTTGATTAAGAAGTTTGTTAGAGAGGATGCACCAGTACCTTGGAGTGAAACTAATAGAGGAAGGGAATGGATCAAGGAGATTTTGTTCCTACTACAAATATTCTTGCTGAACACCAGGCTAAAGCTGATGAGATGCTAATGAATGATGACTTCAAAGCACAGCTCAGAGTTACTGCATTGAGTACCAGGAACCTTCAATGTCAACACTCAATAACTCAAGCCAAGGTGAACAAAATTCAAGAAACACTGATTCAGCAAGACATGAACTTTAAACTGGATAAGAACAGATTTTTCAAGCCTGCCTTTAACAGAGTTGAGGCTATTGAGAAAGCTCAGGAGAAACAGCAAGCTCAGATTTCTGAAATACTAAAGAATCAAGCTTCTCAACAAGTTCAACTAAATGAAATCCAATCTTCAGTGGAACTACTTCTCTCTCTCCTACTACCTAATGTTGCCAAAAAGGGGGAGAAGGTGGTTAAGTCCAAATGCTCTACTGATTTAGCACTGAAGAAAAAGGATGATGGAAATGATGACCAGGGAAACTCTGAAAAGGGTAGAGGTCATGGTCAAGGCAAAGGCTCTTCATCTAGGAAAGCAGGAACTTCTACACAGAGATCAAGCTTTGATGCTGATAGAAGAAAAAGTTCTGATAAGAAAGTTCTGACTAAGCCTGATGTTCTGATACAGGGTGAAAGTCAAGAATCACAGAAGTTTATGCAGACACTGAAGCTCAAGGGGAAGGAAACATCAGTCTACTATCAAGACCCCAAGATATGGAAGCTGGATGAAGAAATTTCAAAAAGACTATTTCTCAAAGATAATCCAGGAATGGACTTTGAAAGTCTGAAAGAAGAAGAAGCCAGACTTAAAGCAGAAATGTCAAATCCAAGTCTAAAGCTTCTATTTCTTCAAAGAAACCTCCAAAGCCTAAGGGCATTGTGATTAAAGAGAAAACAAACTCTGAGGCAACCAAATCTGAATCCAAAGCCAAATCATAAGTAGGGGTAGATCCAAGGTTCAAGGGCAAAACTAATGTTGATGATTCTATAAAAATCTATCTTCCAATCATGGATCTGGAAGTAAAATCTGATGAAGATACTAGTCTGATTTTGAAGAAGAATAAGAATATTCAAATAACCTCTAATAGAGCTCATGTTGTTCAAAATCAGGACTTAGTAAATTCTGATATGACAATGAAGCAAGCAACCTCTGACAGAGCTCAAGTTAGCTTGATATCAGAAGATAAAGGAAAGAAAACCTCTGACATTGCTCATGTTAAACCTTCAAAAATTCTACTACCTGGGTTTACTAAAGCTCAACAATCTGCTCAACCAATGAAGACTTCAACAAGTGTTTTTAAGGGTAGATTGCTTCAAGGGAAGGAAGCTAGAGATAATACAGGACTGGGTAATGCTGATGAGAGAAGAGTAAACAATTCTACCTTAGATCCTACATCTCTTTCTGAACCTGGAGTAGGGACAACTCCAGAAAGACTAAATCAATTGGAGTCTGTACAGATGGTTTATAATTCCAAGCTGAAAGAAGACATAATGCTTTATTTTATGACAGATGGAAGGGTATTCCAGATAAGAAAGAATGCAATTCGATTGAAGTATTATGAAGAACTGCAATATGTTTTATTACTACTTCAAGTGAAGAACAGGTCAACAGATGGTGCTGCCAGTTACTTAAAATCTAATATTCAAAGGCAGAAGAAAATTTACTCTGTAAAGTCTGACAGACCATACTATCTTAAGTACAGAGCTCACAATGGTGAACTAGTTGAGATGAAGCCTAATATTGCCAAAATCACTACATTTTTAGGTATTAAGGGACTGGAATTCAATTTGGAGTCTGAAAAAGCTTATCTGATCAAACTAGATCTGGAAATAAGGAAAGCAAAGATTAATGATCTCAGGGCTGCTATCTTTCATACAGGAGAAGATACAGATCAACTTAAAGATGCAAAAAGGAGGATGTAGAATGAACTTGAATATGCTGAGAGGAGTTTGTTAAAGAACTATCTCAGAACAACTCCTGATATTCGAGAGATCACACACAGAAGCCCAGTCAAGGACTACAACTGTTAAATTTTGAAGGATATACAGGCTAAAGCTGATATCAGACTTTAAGGATGGTAAAAGCTACAAGGACTGTGAGTTCTAGTTATCTAGTCAAATTCTTATATTCATTTGTACTTAATGTTTTTGACATCATCAAATATCTATTGAACTTGTATATTATGCTAATTTACAAGTTGGGGGAGATTGTTAGATATATTTGTGATGTCATGTCTAATAATGATTTGTGTTTAGTTTTTCAGATCTTGACTAACAGGACATATCAGGACTTAACTGGAAATCAGTATTTATACTGAAGTCAGAACTTAAGATATCAGAACTTAATATATCAGAAGATATTTATCAGAAGATAATATCAGGACTTAAGAAGACTTTCAGATAAGAAAGGGGGCTGATTGAAAGAAAAGAAGATTGAGTCTAACACAAGAAGAGATATGCATGGAGAAGAATTCTATGAAGAATAGAAGATTTGGAGGAAAAGATAACTAATTGATATATTTTAGGATGCAGACTTATATTCGATATCAATTAGAAGATTATCTTGTAACTGTGTGTCTATATAAACACATCATAGGGTTTACACTAGATGTGTTATCATAATCGAGAATATTATTCATTGTAACCCTAGCAGCTCTCGTGATATTTGTTCATCACTGAGAGAGAACGGTTCCATTGTAATACTATTTTATTAATAAGATTATTCTGTGTTTCATACTTGTGTTCTTAATTCGATTTGATTGTACAATACACTGTATTCAACCCCCTTCTACAGTGTGTGTGACCTAACAGTAATTAATTACAAGACTGTAAAGGAGATATGGGATGCTTTGGAGACAAGATACCAGAGAATTGATGCAATCAAAAAGAACAGGAGGACTATACTCACTCAAGAGTATGAACACTTTGACTCAAAAGCTGATGAGTCATTAACTGACTTATATGACAGGTTTGCCAAACTCTTGAATGATCTGTCACTGGTGGACAAGGAATATGATCTTGAAGATTCAAATCTAAAATTCCTTTTAGCTCTTCCTGAAAATTGGGATTTGAAGTCTACTACCATAAAAGACAACTATGACCTTACTGAAACTACTCTTGATGAAATTTATGGTATGCTCAAGGCTCATGAACTTGAGATGGATCAAAAGAGCAAGAGGCATGGAAGAAAGTCAAGAACAGTTGCTCTTAAAGCTGAGGAGGAATCTCCTAAAGTGGTTGCCTCAAAGAGGGGCAAAGGAAAGGCTCTCATCATAAAGTCTGATTCAGAGTCATCATATTCTGATAATGATGATTCAGAAACTGAAAGTTTACCTGAAATAGATGTTGATGCAGAGATGATGCAACTATGTGCTCTTGTGGTGAAGGGTATCACAAAGATAGCCTATAGGAAATTCAGAAAGGGCAGAAAGTTTTCCAGGAATGGTAGAAGTTCTGATAAGAAAAGGTTCAGAAAGTCTGAAGGCAAAGGAGGAAAGTCTGACAGAGGAGACAACTCAAATGTCAAATGCTACAATTATGGTGAAAGAGGCCACATATCTCCTGACTGCAAGAAAGGAAAAACCGACAAAGGCAATGTCACACCCACAACCTAACCATACATAATATACAATTTATTACAATAGTTAACAAAAGAAAGTAAATACAACTGAATCCAAGATCTTACAGTTTAGGGTTTGGAACAGCCCAACACTATTAACTATTACAACCTGATTTTTTTATATATCGAGTCCTCACACAAAGCTATCTCTTATTCTACCCGAGCTCGAACATACGCATCGGCATCACAAGTCTTACGTGATGTCTGCTTGAACCTAACCATAGTTGCTAGCTGTAATATCAGGGTAAAAGCAAGTAGTGAGCTAAATGTTCAACAAGTGCTATACAATATATTTCATAAACAAAATGAAAGAATAACAATGTGAAGGAAAACTATTAACAACAAGAGATAAACTTTTGGATGATGGCATCATTTATTTATATCAAAACATTTCCAAAACCATTTATTTATTAAAAACCGTTTTATGACGCTACGGATTACAGCCGGTGATCAGCCGCGAAGTAATCCCGAACCTCGCTGGGTTCTAGAACATTGATGGGATCCCTTGGCAACTTTTAAGCCTACAATTTATGTGCGGAAAGGACTCGCGTCTCAATCCAGGTCCACTATTTAAGAAAATATATGTCCCCCTTTGGGACTGGAAATCAAATCTTAACCTTTTTATTTTTTTAAAAACTGATGCCAATTGCTAATTAACTAATTAAACAGTAAACATTTTTAACAAAGTTTTGGACTAACTCCGAAGCACTGGGAAACAAGATCCACTAAATTCAAGGCCATGATCCACTAAACTATACTTTATCAAGAAGGTGATCATTAATGGTTCCAAATAAGATTTAGGTATTAAAATATAGAGAAAGTGGGCATCAGCTCAAGGTACAACAGAGTATCATGCTTTGGGGTAATGATAGGGTTGTCAAACAATTATGAACAATCGTTAAGGAACAACTGACTTTTAGGTATCAAGACAAGGTTACTGGGTATATCTTGCACATGGTTCAACATCATAATTACTTTGGTATACTAGCATGATAGGATTTTGGATTTACTTGCATAACAATCTTCAAGTAAAGTTAAACTACTCGAAATAAATAATTGAGGGTTCATGTCATTTTCATATACTACGGATATAGATTCGAAACCACTTGGTTCATGTATATCAAGGTGAATTAAAATACTCGCATCGTATATATACGAACTAGTAATCACACACTTGCAGTATAAATGAAAGAGGCAGGTTGAATCACTTGCCTTGAGAAGGCTAGACTTGACTGGCAGGTAGGAGCAACTGGAAGCTTTACTCGACTTTTATGGCAAGTTTACCCTCGTCTCGAGATCCTACATAAATAATAATAATCTCATTATAATATATTTTCACCAACTCAACCTATTTGTAAACAGAAATTAAACATACTGGCACTTAAGCCTATATACGCACATATTTACAGTCACCTTATAAGTACATTAGTACACATAGCCACATATGCTCACATACAACATTTAAGTACAAAATAATATAACACCCACTATATTGCATCACTAGGCTTGGATGATCTCACTCCACTTACTTAAGTCACTTGGTCGCTATACTAGACAAATCCCCAAATTTTGACCTCCTAACACGAAGAGCCTTTACTAAACCATCCAATTCCTATTGACCCTGACTTGGGCCTTTCACTATACTGACTATAATCTATATTTCAGCCATGGTGGTCAACCAAATCTTCACTCATAAGTCCTCTAAAACTATGTGATAAGTGAATGTGCTCAGTATAGTAAATTTCAGAATGACATCTATGGTTTCTTGGGTGCATTTGACACTCTTATACTTCAAGTTTACCACCAAAACTTCTACACTAAACTCTTCTGATCATAAGCAACTCCTAAACTTGATGTGGTTCACGGGACTAGCTTGGGCCTCCCTAGGCCTAAGCTCAAAGTCCATAATTCCCTTATTTTTCTGGGCAGATAAGGTCCTAACTTAAACTAACTTTTGACACATGATTCTAACCCAAATCCTATGATCTATGGCTGGAAAAACTCCTCTGACACTCCCTCTAACTAAGTCCCAACAGGGCCTAATGAGGGCCTACCTATGACATGGTCAAAACTTTCTAATTCTAAGTTGCAATAAAATTGTCCCCTGCTGGACAGATTTTGTGTTTCCACTCGTGCACCTAACCAAACGTCTTATAAATCTCTAAAAAACACCTAAAACCTATTGTATACTCCTAGTCTTAGCTTCTGGTGGCTTGGGCCTCAAAGTGCACAACAATGAAAAGGTCGAATCTCACTCTAAACCTCATGGTACCAAACTGATTTTCTGCAGAATCTAATGCTCTCCTTTTTATCATGATTCTTACTTGACAAACCAAACCAACAACAACCAAAACCCTAACCAAACTTCAACCAAGGTGATCTACTGAGCTAAATCTCTTACACTCAATATAGGCTTAGTGGAGATCATCATTACCTAAGGTGCAACATAGCAAAATAAAAGTTAACACATTACACAAATTACAAGTCATCAAGTTTTCAAAAATAACAATTTATATCTTCTTCATATATATTCGAATTAACATCACATACTAAGGTGTACAAATCAAGATCAATATCTTAACCCTACTGAAATTAAAGCTTACTAACAAAATCAATCCAAATGATCAAGAACTTTCAAAAATCAAGAATTGATTTCTATGCATGCATGCCTTCGAATATTCAAGCCAAAACAACATATTTCCAAATAAATTTTTTTATCATAAAATCAACATGCAAGCATATCATAAACTATAACTAAATGATCACTTAGCATGCAAAGGTTTTATCAAGTTTTTTACTACAAAATTCATGTTATCATCACAAAAACACACAAAAATGAAACAAGGCAACAAAACACCACTAAGAACCATTCATTCGGCTCCCTGAAGGTCATGGCCGAATGAAACGGAAGGGAAATGACCATTAAAATCAAGAGCCTCATTCCCATGACTTGGTATTTCACCATTCCTTGTAGTTCTCTCAATAATACAACCTTAAATCCATAAGAATCAAGATTGTACTTTGAGTTCCAGCAAGGGTTTCCATGTAAGAGTATTTGCATGCAAGGGTTTCCATGTAATTTTTTAATTACTAAGCAACTAATTTTCAAAGATTTATTTTTATAAAATAAAATAAAAGTTCAAAAATTATAAAAATTGTACCATAAAATAACTTGGATTTTTAGAAATTTTATGAGATCACTTTTGAAATTTGTGAGTGAAATAATTCTTAAAAGATAATTTTCCAAGGTATATAATATTCTGTATAAATAAAAAATAAGGGCAATTAATAAAACTTTTGCTTTGAAAAATTTATATACTACATAAAGCAATTTATAATGCATCAAATTCCATTCATACAAATGTACAATCATTAAGTATATTTATAATTGGCTCTAATATTATATAAAGTTTGCAAATAATATTACACAAAATATCGGTCCTAACATCCTCTCCTCCTTAAAGGATTCTCTCCTCAGAATCTAAGAGAACAGATGAGGATACCGGGAACGCATATCAGGCTCTAACTCCCAGGTTGATTCTTCGACCTTAGGGTTCCTCCAAAGTACTTTTACTAACTTTACCGACTTATTTCTAAGACTCTTTACTTTCCAGTCGAGTATTTTGACAGGTTGCTCCACAAATGACAGGTCTGCCTGAATTTCTATAGGTTCATATTCTATCATATGGTTGGCATCATGATTGTACTTCTTAAGCAATGACACATGGAACACATTATGCACATGCTGATACTGAGGTGGTAAGGCTAGCTCGTAAGCCACCTTCCCCACTTGGCTCAAAATTTTAAAAGGACCTATATATCTAGGTGATAACTTCCCTTTCTTGCCAAATCTAGACAATCCTTTCCTCGGTAATACTTTTAGCAAAACGGCTTCACCCACTTGGAACATGACATCCTTACGCGCTGGATCCGCATACTTTCTTTGTCTGTCTTGAGCAGCAAGCAACCTTTTCTGAATTAATTTGACTGCCTCATGCAACTGTTGTACTAATTCTGGGCCTAGAATCTTTCCTTCTCCCACTTCATCCCAACTTATTGGTGATCTACATTTCCATCCGTATAAAGCTTCGTATGGTGGCATGCCAATGCCGGAGTGATAGTTATTATTATAGGAGAATTCTACCAAGGGCAAGTGGTCGTCCCAACTTCCTGCAAAATCAATTGCACAACTGCGTAACATGTCTTCGATTATTTGAATTGTCATTTCGCTTTGACCGTCAGTCTGCGGATGATACGCCGTACTCATGTTTAACTTTGTGCCAAGACTCTCTTGAAATTGCTTCCAGAATCTCGAGTTAAATCGGGGATCTCTGTCTGAAACTATCGATACGGGCACGCCGTGTCTTAATACGACTTCACGCACATATAGATGGACCAATCTGTCCAAAGAAGACCTCTCATTGATTGGAAGAAAATGCGCCGGCTTCGTAAGGCGATCAACTATAACCCATATAGTGTCATGTCCGAATTTCGTTCGGGGTAATCCCACTATAAAGTCCATAGCAATGTTTTCCCATTTCCATTCTGGAATCTTTAGGGGCTGAATTAATCTGCTTGGTCTTTGATGTTCTGCCTTCACTTTCTGACAAGTATAACACTTCGCAACCCATTCTGCCACTTTTCGCTTCATATTTAGCCACCAAAAGTTCTTCTTCAAGTCTTGATACATGAATTCTCTGTTATTTCTTTGATTAGTACCACTATTATTTCCTGATGCTCCCCCTAAATCAGTGTTCCCATTGTTATCAATATTTGACTCATCAGAATTTGAGGAAGATGAGTCTGATAATCTTTCTACTGATGTTTCTTGAGTTGAATCACTTGTAGTAGTATCTGGATTTGAGTCATGTTGCTCCCCCTCAACATATGCTTCAGTGTCAGAAGAATTTCCACCATTCTGTGGAACCTCGGAGCTTTGAGTGATATCATCATTTATTGTATCAGAGTCAGGACTTAAAAGTTCAGCATAAGGTACTTCATTTTCAAATCTCAATTTGTCATGGTCATCTGCATCTTCTAGACCTGTTATCTTCTTGCCATCAAAAGATACATGTATAGATTCCATGACTGTTCTTATTCTCAGATTGTAAACTCTGAAGGCTTTTGTAGACAATGGATATCTCATAAAAATTCCTTCATCAGCTTTCAGATCAAACTTGGCTCCGGATGAGGTTTGAGAACAAAACACTTACAACCAAAAATATGAAAGTACTTCAAATTTAGCTTCTTTCCCTTCACCATCTCAAATGTTGTTTTTCCATGCTTGTTGATCAATGTTGCACTTTGTGTAAAGCAAGCAGTTTGCACAGCTCAGCCTAAAAGTATGTAGGCAATCTTGCTTCCTCTAGCATGGTTCTTGCAGCTTCTATCAATGTTCTATTCTTACTTTCAACAACTCCAATTTGTTATGGAGTTCCAGGAGCATAAAACTCGTGTTTTATCCCCTTGAGTTTGCAGAACTATTCCATAGAGCTATTCTTGAATTCAGTTCCATTATCACTTCTGATGATCTTCACTTTATATGTTGATCCTTTTTCCAGCTCCCTCATATGATCAAGAATAATGGATGGAGATTCATCCTTGGTGTGCAAAAAATACACTCATGTGTATCTTCTATATTCATCAACAATTACGAGGGCATACCTCTTCTTGGAAATCGACATAACATTCACTGGACCAAAGAGATCAACATGAACTAGATGATATGGTTCAAGAATAGAGGATTCAGTTTTACTCTTGAAAGATGTTTTCCTTATTTAGCTTTCTGGCATGAATCACATAAGCCATCAGGAGTAAACACTGCATTGGGCAATCCTCTTACAAGATCTTTCCTCACAAGTTCATTAATATTGTTAAAGTTGAGGTGAGAAAGTCCTTTATTCCTATTCTAGTTCCAGATGTCTTCCATAGATGCTCTACTCAGTAGACAAACTTCTGAATTATTAATTCTTGTGGAGACCCTAGATTCATATAAACTACCATGTCTCACACCATTCAATGTGATCGTTGCATCAGACTTACTGATAATTTCATAATGCTCCTCATAAAAATTGACATAGTAACCTCTATCACAGATTTGACTCACACTGATCAGATTATGCTTGAGTCCTTCAACTAGAGTTATATTTTCAATGATGGTATTTCTAATTTTGATTTTGCCACATCCCAAGATTTTTCCTAAGTTTCCATCTCCATAAGAAATACTAGGGCCAGCCTTCTCCTCAAATTCTGATAATAGGGATTTTTAACCAGTCATATGTCCTAAGCATCCACTGTCCAAGACTAGAGCATTCTTCCTGTCACCCTGCAATCAGTAATTTGAATCAGTTAGTGTTTTTAAGAACCCATACTTGCTTGGATCATTTGGCCTCTTTAAGTTTGTTAACATATGTAGCAGAAGACTTCATATCAGAATTTATGTTAACATTCTTACTATCAGTATATATACATGCAGAAACAGATTTTGCTTTAACCAAAGAGGGTTTCAGTTTATAAAAATCATAATACAAACTCTGATACTCTTTATATGTACAAATAGAGTGCCAAACACTGCCACAATGAAAACAAGGATTCTGTGGTTTATATCTAATTGTTCTATTCCTAAACTCTGATTTGGAAGGAACATCATTTATCTCTTTATTCTTCATGCAAGAATTAGCAAGATGATTAGTGCTACCACAGTTTGAACAGGTCTTTCTAGGTGCATTAGGAGGAGTCACATAATTTCCATTCTTATTAACACCTACCTTGCCATTCTTATTTTTCCTAGACCTTTTCCTCTTGTCTTTCATGTGTAAGTCCTTCAGCTTTTGCTTAAGCTGTTTCTGAGTAATTGAACCAATATTTACTGAGTTTGTATGAACTTGTTCACTCTTTTCAGTAATTAAGTTTGATCTAGGTACTGAGGTAGTACTTTCCTCATGGATTGATTTAACAGTATTAGCACTTGGATTAAACTTAATGGTCTTTATTTGAACTTTGTTCAATTTGACCTAACTATCATTATTTATTGGTTCTATTTTATCCGTTTCTTCTCCACTTTTCTTATCAGAATTAGATCTAGCTGAATATCCTAATCTTGATCCCCAACAACCATTCTCTAAGATTTCCTGAGTTGACTTTCCTGAGTTAGTCCAAAGTTTAATGACTTCTCTTTCTTTAGCTAGCTCCTTCTCTAGATAAGCATGTTTTTCTAACAATTTTTCTTTAACATAAACATCATTATCTATTTCTTTTTGAATTTCTAGCATGGAAAGCAACTCAATTTCTAGGTGATCATTCCTTTTCTTTAACACAGAGTTTTCACTCTTGATTCTATTATTCTCTAAGGTTAGATCCCTAAAACTAACATGTAGAGACTTAATAAATAATCTTAATTCATAGATATAATCAGTATCAAACACAAGAGTAGTCTGAGGTAACTTTAATTTAGTATTGTCAGCCTCAGTATTAGCATTTGCCATGAAAGCATAATTGATCCCATCATCTGAATCTGATGAATCATTCCGGTTTCTCTTTTTTGATATCAAATCTTGTTTCTGCTCAGCTCTGGGTTTTCTGCAGTCAGCTGCAAAGTGTGCAAGTCCATGACAGTTATAACATCTCTCTTTTGACTTGTCAAGTTTTCCAGATTTAGATTCCTTCCAATCAGTGTTTCTTCTGTTGTTACTCTTATCAGAGTTTGAGAAACTAGAACCTTTTCTGGAAAATCTTCTCCCTTTCTTGAAGTTTTTGTAGACCATCTTCTTGAAAGTTTTAACCAGTAGGGCAGCTATTTGATCCATATCTTCATTGTTGTTATGATCACTGTCAGTATCTGATTCAGTATCAGTATTTAAGTCATCATCAGAATTTGATGATATAGTATATGACCTTGCAATCATGGCTTTCAATTTGGAGTAGCTTTTCCTCTTAGCTTTTGATCCTTTCCTCTTGCTTCTTTGCTCCATCTCTAGTTCAAGATTTTTCAAAACTCCATAGATCTTATCTAGAGGTGTGATATCAAGTTTATAGTTATCCATTATTAATGTGACTTTAAAGTCCCACTTTTCAGAGAGAGAAAGTAGGAACTTCAAGTTTGAGTCCTCCAAATCATATTCTTTATTGACAAGGGATAAGTCATTCAGCAACTTCTGAAATCTGTCATAGATCTCAAATAAGGACTCATTGTCCCTTGAGTCAAAGTGCTCATATTCTTGAGTAAGTATTATCCTCCTGTTTTTCTTGATAGCAGTTGTACCTTTACACTTTACTTCTAAAGCATCCCATATCTCTTTTGTTATCTTACATCCAATGACTCTATTGGACATAACACTATCAAGACTACTGTGCAGGATATGTCTTACCTTAGCATCCTTCATGATAGATGAGATATCTTCAGGAGAGTAGTCCTTCCTGCCTTTGTCTATCATCTTCTCTTGTTCTCCTGCAAGCAAAATAGCTACCTTCATTGTTCTATGAGGACTGTTACATGACCAATTTATAGATATTTTATGCCATGTTATACTTCTTTTAACCTTGTTTTGTAATGCTTTAGTCCTAAATAATAAGTACTAGTTGTTATTTAACTTGGATGAATGCTAAGTCTTACTTTTCTATGTTTATAGGAAATTATGGAAGAACAAGGTACAAAAGAGAAGAGTATATGATAAAAGAAGAATTTAGAGGAGTTTGGGACCTGAGCTGGGAGGCTCAGGGCCTGAAGAAATCAGTGGGAAAAAGCATATACCTTAGGACCTGAGCTTGGAGGCTCAGGGCCTGAGCAGAGCAGTGGCGAAAATTTGAAAAAGCTCAGGACCTGAGGTTGAGGTTCAGGGCCTGAACCTGACGAAAATTGTAATCAAATAGCTTTCCCAACTTGTTTTGAATTCTCTTTTAGTTACCTTGTATGACCTTTAAAATCCCATCCAAGTATATATAAATATATGTATTAGGGTTTTAATAAGAATAGAAGATAGATAACCATTCTGGAGAGAAGGGAGCGAAACATCTTGAGAGGGAGATTGGAAGAAGGAGTGAAGGGATTCATTCAAATTCTAAAAGAACTTTAAAGTTGTATTCTTTATGCATCAATTCTTAAATTCATGGCTTACGTTCTTAATATATATTTTATTTATCTTATCATGAGTAACTAATTCCTTTATCCAAGAGTTGGGTAGTATTCAAGTGGCTTAATATGTTTGTTTGATTATATTGTAATTTTCTTATTATTGTTAATCTGTCATTGAGCACTTTATATATTGAGCCTCCCAGCTCAGGTCCTAAACTCCTCTAAATGCTTTTTGTGATGTCATGTCTAATAATGATTTGTGTTTAGTTTTTCAGATCTTGACTAACAGGACAGATCAGGACTTAATTGGAAATTAGTACTTATACTGAAGTCAGAACTTAAGATATCAGAACTTAAGTTATCAGAACTTAAGATATTAGAAGATATTTATCAGAAGATAATATCAGGACTTCAGAAGACTTTCAGATAAGGAAGGCGGCTGATTGAAAGAAAAGAAGATTGAGTCTAACACAAGAAGAGATATGTATGAAGAAGAATTCTATGATGAATAGAAGATTTGGAGGAAAAGATAACTAATTGATATATTCTAGGATGCAGACTTATATTCGATATCAATTAGAAGATTATCTTGTAATTGTGTGTCTATATAAACACAGCATAGGGTTTACACTAGATGTGTTATCATAATCGAGAATATTATTCATTGTAACCCCAGAAGCTCTCGTGATATTTGTTCATCACTGAGAGAGAACGGTTCCATTGTAATACTATTTTATTAATAAGATTATTATGTGTTTCATACTTGTGTTCTTAATTCGATATTATTGTACTATACACTATATTCAACGCCCTTCTACAGTGTGTGTGACCTAACAAGTGGTATCAGAGCTTATCTGTTAACACATATACAGTAAAGATCCAAAATAATCATGTCTGAAAAAGAACAAACTCCAACCAAGCCCACCAAAACTGAAGAAACTCCAAAGACTCAAATCCATAATCGATATGAGACTATTAGGGTTCCCATACTGAAACCTTCTGAATATCCCATATGGAAAGTGAGGATGACTATGTTTCTGGAAGTTACAGATCCAGAATACCTTGACAGTGAATGAAGGACCACATAAGCCAACCAAGCTCTCTGTTGTAGTTGCAGATCAGCCAGCAAAGACCGTACCAAAGGAGAAAAGTGAATATACAGCTGAAGATATCTCATCTATTGCCAAGGATGCAAAGGTAAGGCATTTATTGTATAGTGCCATTGATAATGTCATGTCAAACAGGGTAACTAACTGCAAGACTACAAAGGAGATATGGGATGCCTTGGAGACAAGATGCCAGGGAACTGATGTAATTAAGAAGAACAGGAGGACTATACTCACTCAAGAGTATGAGCACTTTGACTCAAAACCTGAAGAGTCATTAACTGGTTTATATGACAGATTTGTCAAACTCTTGAATGATCTATCACTGGTGGATAAGGAATATGATCTTGAAGATACTAATTTTAAATTCCATTTAGCTCTTCCTGAAAGTTGGAATTTGAAGGAAACTACTATAAAAGACAACTATGCTCTAGATGAAACTCCTCTTGATGAAATTTATGGTATGCTCAAAACTCATGAACTTGAGATGGATCAAAGAAGCAAGAGACATGGGAGAAAGTCAAGGACAGTTGCTCTTAAGGCTGAGGAGGAATCCCCCAAAGTGGCTGCCTCAAAGAAAGGCAAAGGAAAGGCTCTCATCACAAAGTCTGATACTGAGTCATCAAGTTCTGATAGTGATGAAGATTCAGAAACTGAAAGTCTATCTAAGATGGATGCTGATGAAGAGATGATGAGATTGTGTGCTCTTATGGTGAAGGGCATCATAAAGATAGCCTACAGGAAATTCAGAAAGGGAAGGAAGTTTTCCAGGAAAAGTGGAAGTTCTGATAAGAAGGTATTCAGAAAATCTGAAGGCAAAGTAGGAAAGTCTGACAAAGGAGATTACTCAAATGTCAAATGCTACAATTATGGTGAGAAAGGCCACATATCTCCTGATTGCAAGAAAGGAAAAGGTGACAAAGGCAAGGCACCTGTCACAAAGAAGAAAAACTGGATAGACACTTTATATTCAGAAAATGAGGTGAACTAGGCAAATGCTGATAGCAGTTCTGATGCTGCTGAGTTAAAGGTACCTCAAACAACTTATGCTTTTCATACTGATGATATTACTGAGTTGTGATCTTATCTTAAAACCATATTCATTAGTTATAGAGATCACACTTTAACATGTGATAGGTTAACTTCTGAAAATCTGGCTTTTAAGAAAAGGAATGACTATTTAGAAAAGGAGTTAGTTATGTTCCATCAAACTCAGAAAGAAAGAGATTGTGCTTTTTATGTCAGAGATGAAGTGTTAAAATTGAATCAATCTCTAAAAACTGAGTTAAAAAAAGAAAGAGAGATTATCAGGACTTGGACTAACTCTGGCAGAACAACTCAGAATTTACTAAGTAGTGGAAACTGGAAAGAGGGCTTAGGTTATGGAGATGATAAAAGTGAAATAGGAACTGAACAAAATAAGCCAATTATTGTTAAACAGACTAATAAGCCAAAGGTAAATCCTATTAAGTTTGTAGCTAAAACTGTAAAGTCTGATTCTGAAAAGATGAAAGATATTGAGACAGAAGTTAAGGCAGAGTCAACTTCTGATAAGTTAAAACAGGATAAACCAGCTGAAGTTAACATAGGCTTAATGATAAAGAAGCAGCTTAAGTATAAGCTGAAAGAGATTAAGAATGTAAATAAGGTAAAGTCACCTAGGAAAATAGGAATGGAAAGGAAGGTGTGAATAAAAGCAATAATTATATGCCTGTTCCTAATGCTCCTAGAAAGATATGCTATAACTATGGAAATTTTAACCATCTGGCTTCTTTTTGCTGGAAGAATAAGAATATAAACTCCTTACCTTCTAAGTCAAGAGTTAAGAGTCAGTCTGTTAGGTTTAAGCCACAAAATTCTTGTTTTTATTATGATAGTTTATGGCATTCCATTTATACTTGTAAGGAATATCATAGTTTGTACTATGGTTATTATTAAATAAAACTTTCTTTAAAGAAAGTTAGCATTATTCCTTCTAGTGTAAGTTCTGATGCAAAGTCTGATACTGTGAATTCTGATGAGAAAAATGTTTACATAAACTCTGATGTTAAATCTGCTGCTAATGTTAACAAACTTAATAAGGCCATAGGGTCCAAGCAAGTCTGGGTCCTTAAAACTAATCATTAGTGGTCTTTGTGATTGCAGGGCAACAGGAAAAACATCCTAGTTCTGGATAGTGGATGTTCAGGACATATGACTGGAAATAAATCCCTGCTATCAGACTTTGTGGAGAAAGCTGGCCCAGGAGTTTCTTATAGAGATGGCAACATGGGAAAAACTCTGGGATATGGCAATATCAATCTTAGGAATGTCATCATTAAAAAAGTAGCTCTAGTATCAGGACTTAAATACAATCTGCTGAGTGTTAGTCAAATCTATGACAGGGGTTATCATGTGGATTTATTTGAAGGACACTGTGAAGTTGTAAGAAAATCTATAGGCAAAGTTGTTCTAAAGGGATATAGGCATGGTAACATTTATAAAGCCAAGCTTTCAACAAGTTCTGATGGTTCTACAATCTGTCTGTTAAGCAGAGCATCAATTGAAGAAAGCTGAGATTGGCACAAGAAACTCTCTCATTTAAATTTTAACAATATAAATGAACTAGTCAAGAAAGATCTTTTGAGAGGACTGCCAAAATCAGTATTTGCTCTTGATGGCCTCTGTGATTCATGTCAAAAGGCAAAACAAAGAAAATCTTCATTCAAGAGCAAGACTGAATCTTCAATTCTTGAGCATTATCACCTACTACATGTTGATCTGTTTGGTCCAATGAATGTCATGTCTATTGCAAAGAATAAATATGTTATGGTCATAGTAGTTTACCTGATACACATGGGTGTATTTCTTGCACACAAAAAGTCAAACTGCATCTATCTTGATTGATCATGTCAAACAACTGGATAAGTTGGTCAAAGACTCTATGAAAATCATTAGAAGTGATAATGGCTCTGAGTTCAAGAATATGATTATGGAAGAGTTCTGCAAAGACCAAGGAATAAAGCAGGAATTTTCTGCTCCTGGAACTCCACAGTAAAATGGAGTTGTTGAAAGAAAGAATAGAACTCTTATTGAAGCTGTAAGAACTATGCTTGATGAAGCAAAGTTACCAACCTACTTTTGGGCTGAAGCTATGCAGACTGCCTGTTTTACTCAGAATGCAACACTTATCAACAAGCATGGAAAGACACCATATGAGATGGTGAAGAAAAAGAAACCAAATATGAAGTACTTTCATGTATTTGGATACAAGTGTTTCGTTCTTAAGACTCATCCTGAACAGCTATCCAAATTTGATCTAAAAGCTGATGAAGTAATTTTTGTAGGATATCCACTTTCCACAAAAGCCTTCAGAGTCTACTGGATTTGAAGATTTCAATGATCATGATCAGCTGAGATTTGAGAATGAAGTTTTAAATTCTGATTCTGTAAATTCTAATAGTCTAAATCCTGATACTGCAAACTCTGATGGGTTAAACTCTGATGTTATTGAAACTGTGGGGAGCACAAGAAAATGTTGATGGAGACAGCATGGATCATGGGGGAGCATCCAGTTCTAGAGATAATCTTCCAATGCTAGGAAGTGGACTAAATCACATACACCTGACTTGATTATTGGAGATCCTGAAGCAGGTATTAGAACTAGAACAGCAACATCAAATGAATGTCTCTATCATTCTTTTCTTTCTCAGGATGAACCAAAGAAAGTGGAAGAAGCTCTTCAAGATGCTAATTGGATGCAAGCAATGCAGGAAGAGTTAAATTAATTTGAAAGAAATAAAGTCTGGACCCTAGTGCCAAGACCAAAGAACAGATCAGTTGTTGGTACAAAATGGGTGTTCAGAAACAAAACTGACAGTGATGGCATAATTACAAGGAATAAAGCAAGGCTGGTTGCAAAAGGATATTCTCAACATGAGGGAATTGATTATGATGAAACATTTGCACCAGTTGCTAGATTGGAAGCCATAAGGATATTTTTGGCTTATGCTGCTCAAAAAAAGTTTACAGTCTTTCAAATGGATGTAAAAAGTGCTTTTCTTAATAGAGAATTGGAAGAAGAAGTATATGTTGAACAACCTCCAGGTTTTGTAGATTCAAAGTTTCCTCATCATGTCTACAGACTTGATAGAGCACTTTATGGCCTTAAGCAAGCTCCAAGAGCATGGTATTAGACATTAGCTCAGTTTCTTCTGGAAAGTGGATTTAACAAAGGGACAATTGACAAAACTTTATTCTATCTCAACCATGGAAAGGACTTACTTTTGATGCAGATATTTGTTGATGATATCATTTTTGGTTCTACAAATGATAGACTTTGTAAAAGGTTTGCCAAGCTAATGCAGTCAAGATACCAAATGAGTATGATGGGAGAACTTAGCTATTTTCTTGGTCTTCAAGTCAAGCAAAATGAAGAAGGAACTTTTATTTGGCAATCTAAGTACACCAGAAATTTGTTGAAGAAATTTGGAATGCAAGACTGTTCAAGTGCATCCACTCCTATGGTCACTGTAACAAAATTGGATAAGGATACCGGTACATCAGTATATATTACTGATTACAAAGGTATGATTGGCTCATTACTCTATCTAACTGCAAGTAGACCTGATATCATGTATGCTACTTGTCTTTGTGCAAGATTTCAAGCAGATCCAAGAGAACCTCACTTAACAGCTATGAAAAGATATTTCAAGTACCTTCAGGGTACAGTTGATATAGGATTGTGGTATCCTAGGGAATCAGACATAGGCTAATAGGTTATTCAGATGCAGATTTTGCAAGGTGCAAAATTGACAAGAAAAGCACAAGTGGAAGCTGTCAATTTCTTGGAGGCAGATTAGTTTCTTGGTTTAGCAAGAACCAAAAGTCAATTTCCACATCAACTACAGAGGCAGAGTACATTGCTGCAGGAAGCTGTTATGCACAGATTCTTTGGATGAAGAATCAGTTACTGGATTATGGGTTAGAATTTTCTAAATCCCTATTTTACTGTGATAATCAAAGTGATATTGCTATGACAGGTAATCCAGTTCAGTACTCAATGATAAAGCATATCAACATTAGGTACCACTTCATAAGGGAACATGTGATAGAAGGTACAGTGGAATTACATTTTGTTCCAACAGATCAACAACTAGAAGATATCTTCACAAAACCACTGTTTGAAGCTACTTTTACAAGATTGGTAAATGAACTTGGAATGGTTTCAGGTTCTTTCTCTAAATCTGTTTAATTTATGTTCTGATACATCGGACTTTATGATCAGTATTTACAGATATTACTCTCTTTATGTAATATGTGCTTAAATTGAAATTTAACCAAGTATAGATTGTTGTCTGATGTGAATTTCTAAACTCTGATAGTGATATGAATGTTTCTGTGACCATTCAATCCAATGAGGATAATCATGCTAGATGCTGACCTAGTAGTCTCTAATATACTAAAGATCCCATGTTTGAAGTAATTGTTTATGTGGAAATCTTTTAACACAAGCAAATTCTGATATTGAGCTTGGTTAGGTTTACTTTGTGTATCTTATTACTAAGTCAAAAACTAGAATAATGTTTCTTATCTGTTAAGTTCTGATGTTAGTAAATCTTATGGATGTACTAAGTGTTGATAAGCCTCACTTATTAAAAGAAAAAGTAAAGAAAAGAAATAAATATCAGGTACTCCTTTGAGATCTAGAGATGAATGTATGTGGAAGGGAAGACCCAAGTGCATTGCTGATATTAAGTAATATGCATTAGAAAAGCAAAATAAAATTTTCTTGGTGACTTTTCATATTCTCTAATTACTGGAGAAATACTCGGATAATAGCATAAATTCTGATAAGCAGTCGTGACTCACTTACACTGAGAAGCCACTGTAAAAAGGAATTTCAAAAGATGCACAAAATGAGCACAAAACAGTTGAGGTGGACTCATGCATGAACTCATTCTGTAGTGGACTTCAGACTAATGACAGATTTTGAGCAAAGTTCTTAGTTATGCCTTATTTCTAAGATGTACTGAAGTGAATCAGACTTTACTCTTTGTCTGATATTTAGCTTAAAGCACACACTTACACTCCATATGAATGATGAAAATTACTTTGGTTATCAATGTTGTTTTAGATGAACAGTTTAAGTGTCAGTTGTATAAGTTTTGAGGACAAGTTCTGATGGAAGTTCTGACGATTAAGTTCTGGGAAACCATATCAGTATTTGTGTGAAGAATTACAGAAATAAACATTTACTTTTGAGTAAAGGAGCCATATTCTGATGACTTTTAAATTCTGATAATAATCAAGTTCTGATGCTTATGAGGCAGTATTTAATTACTTGATTTATTCTTGGTCAATACTTGAACGGTTATATTTTATCAGAATATTGGTTTAAGTGAGATAAAGACGGTAATAATCATTTGTTTAGTGGGAACAGTTTTTTTTGAAAAACTGCATGTGCATAGTAATCATTACTTATTTCCCATGCCCATTAACTTTTGTCTTAACTACTGCATGGCTGACAGCTGTAACATCTGTTCCACTTCTCAATAATTGTTGTCAAGTGGAGTGTATAAGTAAAAGAGATAAAAGATTTTAAAATCTTTTATTTAAATTTCTTTCTATCCTCTCTCTCTTTTCTCTTAATCTCTCTCTGACGGTTTTCTATACAGACATTTTATCAAACACCTTTCAGGCACTCTTCTTTCTCACTTATTTCTCAATGGCACCCAATGATATAATCTTTAATGGAGCAAAGTTCATCCCCAACAACTATGCTGCCATTCTCACTAAGAGTGAAGCTCATTCGGAACTTCATTTTATACACGATTTCTTATCTCAGTGAAATTGGGTTCGCTTTGACGCAGCCATCGTATTTATCTAGAACTCAAGTTCTAACGTTTTGGTGTACAGGGCTTTATGATAATGGTGGTAAGAATGGGACTCCAAGTATCGTGTTTACAGCATAGGAGGTTGAGTATGTTGTTACTCCGACAACAGTTCGAAAAGTTTTACACCTACCTGAAAACTGTCAATTCAGTTCTGTTGTTGAGGAGCCATTGCTACAGCAAAAGATGGTTAATCTTGGGTATGAACAGAGTTTGGCTAAGTTGGGTCAACTCAAACGCCCATATATTTGAAAGGATTGCATCACGAAGACGTTTGCCAACAAGTGCTCAAATTTTGATGCCATTCCTATTTTGACACAACAAATTGGGTATGCACTCCTAAACCAGACTCATTTTGATTATGCAAAGACTATGTTATGTTTTATAGGAGATAGAATGAAAGAGGATAGGAATGTAGTTTACTTTGCTAGGTTCTGTCAGTTAATTTACAGCTACTGTACATCAGATGAACCACAACCAGCAAGTGAAAAAATAGAACCTTTTAGGTTAGCTAAGAGGGCTTTTACTGATCTGTTAACTGCTGACAACAAGAAGGGGGTTTTGAGACCCCTTAGGATTTCTTTATCAGTAAAGCAAGCTCTAGTAAATGCTGACTATGATACCTATTCATGGCTATATCCTGATGTCCAACCCACCAACACACAACAGCCATCAGAACCAACCATTAATCAAATACATCAACCACAGCCATCAGCACATAATCAAGTGAAGCCTTCTCCTTCTAGAGAAAAGAGGACTAAGATAGTACCTCAGTCACAGCAGAAAAGAAGGAAGATGATTTTAAGAGATGAGTCTGATGATGAGGTACATGTTCAACCATTAGAACCTGTTGTTGATGTAGCTGAGAAGGTCTCTTCTCAGAAAGCTCAAGAAACTGGGAGTTCTAGGCCCCTAAAAAGGCTTAAAAAGCTAAACTCTGATGATGAAGCTCCCACAGTCTCTCCATCAGCTAAGAGACTTAAAAAGCAAAGAGTAAGGAGGGCTGTAGAATCATCAATCTCTGAAGAAGGAATGGAAGCAGCAGCTGAGGAAGGAGGTCAGGAATCTCTGATCTCAAAAGACCCAATTGTGATTGAATCTCTTCCCACTACTGAACCAGACTTTACTGAATCTCACAAATCTCCTATTCAAGAACCAGAGAATACTCAAGAACACATGTCTACACCTCCTGTGTCTCCTATCATTGATCAAGTACATACTGATACTCCAGGTACAGGTGTTGAAATAGATATTCACAACTTGAATGTGCCTGAGGTTCTGTACTTGGAAGCTCTAACCATTCCTAAGCAAACTCTACCAGCAACTCCACTTCTAGATGATGATGTTCATGCAGATGAATCTTCTATTACTTCACATACAGTTATTGTGGCGCCCTCCAAACCCGGGTCAGAAGTTTGGGGTCCACAACACAAACACAATATATCAACCTGTATAAGAAATATTATTTATAATGACCCTGCTTCACAAAACCACGGATCGCAACAGGTTAAAGTATGAAATCAAGCCACAACCTTAATTATTACATCATACCAAATCCCAACTAATTTAACTTATAATTGAAAATAAAATCATTCTTACAATCTGACTATCTCTTTACTGCTTGAAACTTCTGCTAGCTCGATCCAACTCGACTGGAACCTTAGCCCGCACTTTGGACTGAGGAACTTCACTATCATCCATATTCTTTTCAACTGTAAAATATATAAAAGAATCGCAAGGGTGAGCTATCTAGCTCAGCAAGTCATGATAACGATAACTGAGGTTAAACCATGATCAAATGAGATGATTCAAAGGAATCAAGTTTCTTTTTAACTATTCATTAGAATTGGATATTCATTTTAAGTTTTAAAAACTAAGGTTAGGCTGCTGATCAGTCACACACTAACCCGAGCAAGCACACAGCACTGCTCTAATTACTGGATCCAAGGCACACATTGGCCTAGCTTGACATATCCTCAATACCCTTGAAACGGTTTTCAGTTTGTACAAGGGTCAGGTATTAGACCAGAAATGATTTTTCAGGATATGGTTCTTTGATGTTATAAAGAATGATTGGAGTATAAAAGTTTCTGTGTTTTCAATTCATTTTCTTTCAGTGTTTGGTGTTTGGTAGTTATACCTTTGAATAGAAGTATTATATTTGTATGGTTTAGTGTCTGAGGATCAGCAAAAGATGGTTTTACAAAGAATAAGGCTTATGGATCAAGATCAAGAAAGATCAGGGTTCAAGGGTAAATTGTTTATATCACTTGTTATATAAAACTTGGGTTATTTTGAATAGTAGCGACATGTTATGAAACAGTTCAAAAATATATTTGCAATATATCTTGAAGAAAAGTTCAAAAGTACTTGCCTTACAAGGCTTTACAACTATTACTGATCAACTCTGAGCCGACTCTGCTGCTCAGGCTCTAACGTCCAACCACTAGATCTCATTCGATTCGACTTCGACACTCAGGTTTTTCTGTTGAAACTCTACTGGGATCGTCGACTGATTGCTAGGTTATCTTTAGTCTATCATCCACTTTCAGTGTTCCCGACTATAACCTATAGGGTCGAAATACCCTATGTTAGACGTCTAGGTATGCTTGACATATCCTCAATACTAATTTTTACTCAACGGTATTCAAACCCGACTCGTAATTATATGGATTATTATAATATAACAACACACCCAACAGTCAGGGTTCATATTCTCGAGAAATCGATTTGGTGTTCGCTTTCCGAAAATACGTATACTTGTAATTTCACAAAATCAGGGTTATGGATTTTAGCAAATCATTTCATCACATCGTGCAATCAAGTTCCATATAGATCACATATATATATCTATATAACCATTTGACATCCCAATAATCGTTGGATACGTTTCCGTATTTACGGAGTTCAATTTCCCGGAAATCGTACAGCGTTCCCTTTGTTTATCGGACTACCCGTCGACCCATCATCGACGTCAATTCATCACAACCATCCATAATCACAATAACCAACATCCCTAATTTCCCAGTCACCAATTCAATACTATTATTAATTATTATTCACATTTTACATTTATTTATTTTATAAAAATTAGGACTCAGAATAAATTCATCACCGTCCACCGTCCACCGTCAACTCACCGATATTCATCGCTGACGGCGGCAGAATCAGTCGGTGCCCGAATAATTCAGGTGTCCAGGCCGATTCCATCGATTATCCAATAATTTTGCATCGAATAATTATTTAATTTCACGAAACCCATCAATAATTTCTGCAGAAAAATAAACAAATTATATAATTAAATAATTTCCACATAGGCGCGTACAAATGCACGCACAACACACCCAATAACTGGAACCACAGCAATAGCCGGCAACCAGCCGGAAAACACAAACACAAAACACAGTCCTCACACACCAACGAATTAAACACATGCCACACACAGTATATACAACGTATATATACATGTAACACACACCCGCGAATGAACACGCACAGGGGAAGGAAGAAAAGGACGACCAGTCGTCGGAATAACCAGGGATGGTGGCATAGCATCAGAAAAAGAAACAATAGCCGGCGATTCATCACCGAGAGGAGAATCGAAAAGGTACAGGAAGAAGGAGGTTATACATATATGTATGTATCTGCCCTTTAATGGAGAAAAGGGTAGAAAAAGTAAAGAAATTCATGTTTTGTTAAAAAAACAGAACAATACTCTTCTGCCTTTGCCGAATACAAAGCCGCATGTCCTATTAATTGGACACATGTCTCTTTCTCTGAATTGCAAGCACGATTCCGAACATTTTAATATTTTAACGTATCACGTTACGAATAATTATTGATTGATATAAAACAAAAATAAGCTAAGAAAAATCCCCAAACTAATAAAATAAAATTTTCATAATTTTTAAAACATTTTTGAAATGCAACTCGTATCCGCATTTCACAATTAACGAACCAAGCTGTACTTAAAACAAATTCAGGAAAATCACGAAAATAGTCTTAAAATATTACAAATATCCCGAAGTTTACAAAAACATAAATTTCGTAATTTTAAAATAATTTCTGAAAGGCAGTTTATACCCGTTTTTAGCAATTAAACGAATCGACACGTCGGTGAAATTAATCCCGAAAATTTCCAAGATAATTTTAAAATTCTTGAAATATTTCAAACTTAAATAAATATGAGTTTCATAATTTTCGAAGAATTCTGGAATTAATTACAGATTTTACAATTAAATATAATCAGAAAATCGTTTAAAGATAAATAATTAATAAAATATTGATTTCTCAATTTTATAAAACCCTAAAAATAATTAATGTAATTATAAAACCATAAAAACAATTTTAGAGACATTCCAAATATTTATGCAAATAAATTTACACTAAATCCACTTTTGAAATTAGAAATAAATCAATACAACTCCATAATTAATCCCGCGGACAACCCGGTACACCATAAATCACACCTAAATAATAATCAAACAACAGATAGCGATCAAAACCAGTACACATATTTTATTTATTTAGTAATTTCCATAACCATATTTTTAAATAATTCAAAAATACACGAGTCGTTATATCCTTTCCCCCTTAAAAAGATTCTGTCCTCAGAATCTGGTTTAACTAAATAAGTGAGGATATTTGTCAAGCATATCTGACTTTAGTTTCCAGGTAGACTCTTCTACTCGAGGATTTCAAACGTACTTATTATAGATATATCCTCATTTCCAAGGATTTGCCTTTAACGATCAAAAATTTGGATCGATTACTATATGCTTTACAGACTTGGACCAGAGCCCATTGGCTCCTGATCAATCACTTGGTTCGAATCAGACACTTATCGCTTTAACATTGACACGCAGAACACACTATATGTACACACTGTTGTGACGGTCACATCAACTCATGAGCATCTTTATCTATATTTATCAACACTTCGAATGGTTTACTAATTTTAGGACTTAACCTGTCCCTTTTTACTCAAAATTATCCAGTCTCTTTCAAGAAGAAACTTGTGCTAACACTACTGGTCCTATTTCTATACTCATTTTCTCTCTCGATACAATCTCGCCTTCTTTCTTTGTCTACTCTGAGCTGTTTTAACCAATAGCACTACGCTCTTGGCGTGCCGATTTAACTTAGGATTTAATAACTTAGGGTTTAACAAATTTCTTTCTCCCACTTTATCTTAATAGAAATGGGAACCTACACTTGCGTTCACACGAAGCTTGATACAGGGGCATTCCAAAACTGACATTGCTGATAAATGATCATTCCAGTCTTTCCTTAAAACTTCACCTCTCCACATATCTTACATTTCCTAAATCATTTACGTACTTTGACTCTCCACATAAGAATGTTAGACGGTGCTTTTTTTTTAACTTGGTTTCTAAACGTTTAAGCATCTCTTATTCTTTTTCATCAATTATGGCTGAAAAGTAGTCTCATATATTCACGTATTATCACCTTTAAGTATTTAAACTCCAGATTCCACTCTTTCCAATTCGTCTATTAGCTCCTCGGTGGTCTTAATTACATCCAATCTTCCCTGTCGGCATAATGCATCTATTACCATACAGTTTTATTTAGGTAGTTGTTAATGGATTAATTCAGAATCTCTTGTTAACCCTAGTCAAAATTTCATTCTTGAAGACTCAACGCATAGTTACTTTCCTTCTGATCCTTGGAGAGAAATTCTTGGGCATTCCACACAGACTTTCTTATTTTATGAGTAGCTGATGATGTTATCAATAAATACAGTTTGCTTATCCAAGCACTCCTTATACACCACGTTCCTTGATTCCTTATAATCACCTGATGCACTCGTCATTTCACATAATATCACCCGAGCTCGCAATGCTCTTAACTCACCTTAATCGTAATCTCTGAAATTTTCTTAGGTTGGATCTTAAGTTATTCCTCGAGATATAATAGATTGATTGAATTAGGTCTCGTAGGAAATTAATTCTTTATAGGGGTCACTTATTCTTATTCGTTGTTTTGTTAAACTCCCACTTTACGATTCGCCTCTTGTAAAGTCACTTCCTGGATCTGCTTTATCCACTAGGCGTTCCAATATTTCATTTTTAACTCTTTGACCTGTCCAACACCTCCTGATCTATCTTGAAATTTCCTTTTTATACTTGGTTATCGCTATTTTTCTTTAAACTTCCATATATCTTGACATCTCTTCAATAACTTAAATACTTAATATTGTGAATTCCCTGTGGGATCTCATTTCTTAATTCTTCTACTTGTAGCATCCAAGTGCTGGAAGAAAATCTGGAGATATCGTGATCGTTCTCCTGGGCGTATAAATTTTCGTTTTCTAACTACTAACATCGTAATCCATTATTCTCTCTTGACATCTTATTTTTCCCTTCACAACTTCAATTGAAAGGTTACACTATCCATCTTCTTCCTTTTGGATTATGAATTTTAGCTTTCAATTCCAACTTTCAGAATTCTATAGTTAATTCCTCTGGTATAGTTTCTATGTCCGTTATTACTTTCCTCTATCTTTGCTTTTCCTCGTGAACACATACTTCAACCTCTTATGGCCCGTATAGATCTTACACCTTTCTCCATACATATCATGTTTCCCAAATCCTTCAAAATGAATATTATTACTGTTAATCCCAAATTATGGGTAGGATACTTCTGCTCATAAGGTTTCGGTTGTCTGGATGCATATACAATAACTCTATTGTGTTGCATCAACACACATCCTAGTTCCTGATGAGAAGCATTAATATACACTACCAAACCTCCTTGATATATATATATTTATTTTTTTTATTTTTTTTAATGATAAAACAGGTGCTGTAACCATTCTTTCACTTAACCCTGTAAAACTTTCTTTACCCTTCTTTACTTCATATAAACTTCTTACTTTTGTGAGTGTTTCTTGTCTCTTTTCATTCATAGTAACTTTAACTTCTGCTAAATCTCTTTTGATCTTTTCTACATTGACTATTTATGCTAAGAACTATATTTCATACAACTTCTTTCTTCTCCAACTTCCCAGTTATCATTAAATGCTTCGCATGGTCCTCCGTTGACTTTAAGTATCACAACTATAGCTTACTCGGATATTCCTTAAAGGTGTTGTCCATCTAGTTCAAATATTACTGGTATATTGGTTATTATAGATGACAATATGAGAACAGTACTTAGTTATGAAAATTATCCTTGATACATCCATAGGTTTAATCTTCAATTTGTGAAATATCAAATCTTAAATCAGTCTTATAAAAGTACTTTACTTCCTTTGTTTGATCAAACAAATCATTGGGTCAAGGTAATAGATACTTGCTCTTGATAGTAAACTTGTTGAGCTCTTGCTAGTCAATGCATAATCTCATACTTCCATTTTCTTATTCACAGTTAGTACCGGTGCACCTCATGGGGTACACCAGGTCTAATCGCTTCTCCTTCTAGCATTTCTTGCATTTACTTTGCTAACTCCTTCACATTAACTGGCACCATTCTGTGCGAAGCCTTGGACACTGGCTTCATTTCAGGTGCTAAATCAGTCACGAACTCAATTTCTATATCCGAAGGAAATGTTGATAACTCATCCAAAAACATATCTTGAAATTCCTTAATTACTTATAAAAATCTTCATACTTTGTTTGCTTCCGACTTTTATGTATTCCACATTCACCATAATGCTCATATCTTGATCACCGTAATTATCATTAGCAAATTCGTTACCTTCTTTTATCTTCTGAACCTCCTCACCTTCTCATTTGGCATCCTCAGAATTATCTTTTCGTCACGACGGTCTGTCTGGACATCACGCTTTAGTAGTCAATCCATTCCTTAGAATAATATCAAATCCTCTTACCTCCCAGGATATCAATTCTTCACAACTTATTGCCAGGAATTTCAATTTCACCATTGGTACTTACTTACTTTAACAACTACACGTTCTTGACTTGCTAGTCGTTTAATCACAATCTTATCAATTCAACAGGGTAATTCATCTCATCTACAAAACCTTGAGAGATAAATAATTAAGTTTCTCTCACATCTTTTAATACTTTAACACATAAGGTATTCACCTTGATTATCCATATCATCACGTCTGTATTCCGTACAACATATTTCATCGGCAAATCGCGTATTCTCGTTCTCGAAAACATATTCCTTATTGGAGTAGATTCCCTTGATTCTTAGTGGATTCTTCACCGGGACTAGTAATTTGTAATTCTCGCCAGGTGCCCTTATTTCCTTCCCATGCATAAAACGTAGATGGAATTTCGTCCGCTTAATTCAGGATACGTTGATTTCTGCTTGAAAACCTCTTGCAAAGAACGACAATACAACGAAGCAACTAGAAGGATTCACAATTCAACAAAATTGAAAGTTGAAAAGAAAGAAGAAACAAGGATTTGAATATGAATGAGACAACCAAATTGGTACTTAAGATGGCCAGTCTTTCATACCATATGACATACAGCACATGATTAGGTGGCGTCCCACCCGACTCTTCGTCATTCTGACAAAGTGTCTTACCATAACACAGTTTGTCCCAATCAGAAAGCAAAATTTGAGGGAAGCCAATAAATTTAAAAGGAATGGAATATCTTTCTTTTTGATATCATCATAAAGAATTAAGAAAAGAAGTTCATACATTTTTAGGAATTAAAAAGGAATATACGCTGTAATGTTGAAGACAAAAACGATACCATTGGTCACCATCCCCATTTCACTTGTGTTCATATTTCGAGCTTGCTCGATCATTTCCCAATTATATCATATAACCACTTTAGAAGTATGCTAAAATGTCTTCGCAACTAAGCATTATGGTAGATTCTTACTTGTCAAGTCTCGCGTCTGTAACGTCGCACCTACACATATAATACTTTAACAATTCGATCATAATGGTGTTCTTATCTGATAAATTCGGGCTTCCTCTTTTAATTTAGAATAACCACGAACCATACGATATAACGACCCTTTTGTTAATAATATTCTACTTTTAGAGAGGTCTGGAAATCTTTCCAATCTTCTGCGATCACGCTCCGACTTCTGCTAAATCAATGAATTCTTCGAACTCTGATAGTCCTAATAATTGAATGTATAGTTACTCCGTACGCTGATTCTGTTGTAAATTTTATCAAACAATACTTGCACCTTACTGTTAGGAATAATCAACTTCTTCATGATCGCAGGTTACTTCGTTCTTGGAATTAGCAATACTAGGTCTGAAACAGCATCTTTCCAGGTAATCCAGGCTTTCTAACAAAGAAGAAACTCAAGTAGTAACTCGACAACCAATGTTTAAAAATCATTTTATTCAAAAAAAGCTTCTAGAATTTTGTAAAGAAAAATCTTTTTTTTTTCGAAAACTTGTTTTAAAAAGTTTGGAAAATCATAAACCTGGTTGTCTCTACTATATGAGTTGTTATCCTTCCGACCTATAACAAGGTACCAAACTCATGGAACGATCATATAAAGGTCCATTCACTTCAATCTACCTTTACTCCTTCATCGTGTCCACTTACCTTCCTTAATCGACGAAACTTCAATTATTGTCGCACATTATCTTATTCGTAGTTTCACATCAAAGCTCCCATACTGGTGATACTCCCGACATTATCGTTACAGTAGCTAAATGGAACAGACTATCCAATAGTCCACAAGTCTATTTCATAGAACAAAGTTTACTCGTATCACATCACTACTTTACATATCGCATTTATCATAACACCATCATTTAATTTCATAAAAATCCCAGGTTTATACTTTTCTCTCTTATTCGTTCAAAATTCATCTAGTTCATCCCATTATTATTCACGGGTGGCTTAGTCACTAATGACTTCTTTTAACCCGATAACAGCTATCCTCTGAAACATTTAAATCTCTTCTTTTTTTTCTCTAAACTTCTTCTCACCTTTATTTATATTTCAAGCGCTCACCAGGTACTATAACTTTCGAATCCCTCCTCGTAGATACAATCGCTTCATAGGAAAAATTTTAAACTGGGGGTATAGAACAGGATATAGGGTAAACTGAAGAGATATGCTCACAGCCGAATGTCCAATAAGACAAGAATGAACAGATGGAAGTTCTTGAATAGGTAATCTCGCATCAAGAGGCGGAAAATTAGCGTAGAATAGCTTGAAGAAGTGCAACCGTTATAACAAAAGGTACTACCATTAATACTGGTGGAGGAACAAGGTACAAATCCAATCTGAAAGAAGATGACGATCCTCAAACGGAAAGCTCCAAACGATCAATTGATACCGGGAAATCAAGATCCTCCATTGCCGTTGTCTGGAAATCACGTCGCAAGATAAGAATCCCGAATCGAAACACGAACCGTGCCGGAGACCTACTATATAGTCGCACTCGTCCTCACGACGTCTTATCTTTCTATTTCCTATTCCTAATCCTAACCCTCTACCCAATCCCGATAATCTAGGCTTGTTTCAGTGACTTATAACCTGTAGCTCTGATACCAACCTGTGGCGCCCTCCAAACCCGGGTCAGAAGTTTGGGGTCCACAACACAAACACAATATATCAACCTGTATAAGAAATATTATTTATAATGACCCTGCTTCACAAAGCCACGGATCGCAATAGGTTAAAGTATGAAATCAAGCCACAACCTTAATTATTACATCGTACCAAATCCCAACTAATTTAACTTATAATTGAAAATAAAATCATTCTTACAATCTGACTATCTCTTTACTGCATGAAACTTCTGCTAGCTCGATCCAACTCGACTGGAACCTTAGCCCGCACTTTGGACTGAGGAACTTCACTATCATCCATATTCTTTTCAACTGTAAAATATATAAAAGAATCGCAAGGGTGAGCTATCTAGCTCAGCAAGTCATGATAACGATAACTGAGGTTAAACCATGATCAAATGAGATGATTCAAAGGAATCAAGTTTCTTTTTAACTATTCATTAGAATTTGATATTCATTTTAAGTTTTAAAAACTAAGGTTAGGCTGCTGATCAGTCACGCACTAACCCGAGCAAGCACACAACACTGCTCTAATTACTGGATCCAAGGCACACATTGGCCTAGCTTGACCATTGGTATGGTCTGACCACGAATCTGGTCCACATATATAAAAACTATCCAATCCTAAAGCAATTCAATATGATAAACAATATAATTCGATAAAACAAGATCATAATCAATGATGGTTAAACACTTGAATAAAAATATAAGGAAACTCATGGATATCTCAAGGGTATATCAGGGTATGTATATGAAACGGTTTTCAGTTTGTACAAGGGTCAGGTATTAGACCAGAAATGATTTTTCAGGATATGGTTCTTTGATGTTATAAAGAATGATTGGAGTATAAAAGTTTCTGTGTTTTCAAATCATTTTCTTTCAGCGTTTGGTGTTTGGTAGTTATACCTTTGAATAGTAGTATTATATTTGTATGGTTTAGTGTCTGAGGATCAACAAAAGATGGTTTTACAAAGAATAAGGCTTATGGCTCAAGATCAAGAAAGATCAGGGTTCAAGGGTAAATTGTTTATATCACTTGTTATATAAAACTTGGGTTATTTTGAATAGTAGCGACATGTTATGAAACAGTTCAAAAATATATTTGCAATATATCTTGAAGAAAAGTTCAGAAGTACTTGCCTTAAAAGGCTTTACAACTATTACTGATCAACTCTGAGCCGACTCTGCTGCTCAGGCTCTAACGTCCAACCACTAGATCTCATTGGATTCGACTTCGACACTCAGGTTTTTCTGTTGAAACTCTACTGGGATCGTCGACTGATTGCTAGGTTATCTTTAGTCTATCATCCACTTTCAGTGTTCCCGACTATAACCTATAGGGTCGAAATACCCTATGTTAGACGTCTATGTATGCTTGACATATCCTCAATACTAATTTTTACTCAACGGTATTCAAACTCGACTCGTAATTATATGGATTATTATAATATAACAACACACCCAACAGTCAGGGTTCACATTCTCGAGAAATCTGTTTGGTGTTCGCTTTCCGAAAATACGTATACTTGTAATTTCACAAAATCAGGGTTATGGATTTTAGCAAATCATTTCATCACATCGTGCAATCAAGTTCCATATAGATCACATATATATATCTATATAACCATTTGACATCCCGATAATCGTCGGATACGTTTCCGTATTTACGGAGTTTAATTTCCCGGAAATCGGACAGCGTTCCCTTTGTTTATCGGACTACCCGTCGACCCATCATCGACGTCAATTCATCACAACCATCCATAATCACAATAACCAACATCCCTAATTTCCCAGTCACCAATTCAATACTATTATTAATTATTATTCACATTTTACATTTATTTATTTTATAAAAATTAGGACTCAGAATAAATTCATCACCGTCCACCGTCAACTCACCGATGTTCATCGTTGACGGCGGCAGAATCAGTCGGTGCCCGAATAATTCAGGTGTCTAGGCCGATTCCACCGATTATCCAATAATTTTGCATCGAATAATTATTTAATTTCATGAAACCCATCAATAATTTCTGCAGAAAACCAAACAAATTATATAATTAAATAATTTCCACATAGGCGCGTGCAAACGCACGCACAACACACCCAGTAACCGGAACCACAGCAATAGCCGGAAAACACAAAGACAAAACACAATCCTCACACACCAACGAATTAAACACAGGCCACACACAGTATATACAACGTATATATACATATAACACACACCCGCGAATGAACACGCACAGGGGAAGGAAGAAAAGGACGACCAATCGCCGGAATAACCAGGGACGGCGGCATAGCATCAGAAAAAGAAACAATAGCCGGCGATTCATCACCGAGAGGAGAATCGAAAAGGTACAGGAAGAAGGAGGTTATACATATATGTATGTATCTGCCCTTTAATGGAGAAAAGGGTAGAAAAAGTAAAGAAATTCATGTTTTGTTAAAAAAAAACAGAACAATACTCTTCTGCCTTTGCCGAATACAAAGCCGCGTGTCCTATTAATTGGACACGTGTCTCTTTCTCTGAATTGCAAGCACGATTCCGAACATTTTAATATTTTAACGTATCACGTTACGAATAATTATTGATTGATATAAAACAAAAATAAGCTAAGAAAAATCCCCAAACTAATAAAATAAAATTTTCATAATTTTTAAAACATTTTTGAAATGCAACTCGTATCCGCATTTCACAATTAACGAACCAAGCTGTACTTAAAACAAATTCATAAAATCACGAAAATAGTCTTAAAATATTACAAATATCCCGAAGTTTACAAAAACATAAATTTCGTAATTTTAAAATAATTTCTGAAAGGCAGTTTATACCCGTTTTTAGCAATTAAACGAATCGACAAGTCGGTGAAATTAATCCCGAAAATTTCCAAGATAATTTTAAAATTCTCAAAATATTTCAAACTTAAATAAATATGAGTTTCATAATTTTTGAAGAATTCTGGAATTAATTACAGATTTTACAATTAAATATAATCAGAAAATCGTTTAAAGATAAATAATTAATAAAATATTGATTTCTCAGTTTTATAAAACCCTAAAAATAATTAATGTAATTATAAAACCATAAAAACAATTTTAGAGACATTCCAAATATTTATGCAAATAAATTTACACTAAATCCACTTTTGAAATTAGAAATAAATCAATACAACTCCATAATTAATACCGCGGACAACCCGGTACACCATAAATCACACCTAGATAATAATCAAAAAACAGATAGCGATCAAAACCAGTACACATATTTTATTTATTTAGTAATTTCCATAACCATATTTTTAAATAATTCAAAAATACACGAGTCGTTATAGTTATTCTATCACAAGATGATGATACTGAAGATTCTGTAAGTTCTGTTGAAGTAAATGCTGAAAATACTGGTGAAGCTGCTACAAATGTAAATGATGATGCAGCTGGTCCTTCAGGACATGCACCTCTACAAACAGTTAATAAAGCTGATTTGATTAAGAAGTTTGTGAGAGAGGATGTACCAGTACTTTGGAGTGAAACTAACAGAGGAAGGGAATGGATCAAGGAGTGGAACAAAGTTGATTTTGTTGCTACTACTAATATTCTTGTTGAGCACCTGGCTAAAGCTGATGAGATGCTAATGAATGATGACTTCAAAGCACAACTCAGAGTTACTGCATTGAGTACCAGGAACCTTCAAGGTCAACACTCAATAACTCAAGCCAAGGTGAACAAAATTCAAGAAACACTGATTCAGCAAGACATGAACTTTAAACTGGATAAGAACGGATTTTTCAAGCCTGCCTTTAACAAAGTTGAGGCTATTGAGAAAGCTCAGGAGAAACAACAAGCTCAGATTTCTGAAGTACTAAAGAATCAAGCTTCTCAACAAGTTCAACTAAATGAAATCCAATCTTCAGTGGAACTACTTCTCTCTCTCTTACTACCTAATGATGCCAAAAAGGGGGAGAAGGTGGTTAAGTCCAAATGCTCAACTGATTTAGCACTGAAGAAAAAGGATGATGGAAATGATGACTAGGGAACTCTGAAAAGGGTAGAGGTCATGGTCAAGGAAAAGGCTCTTCATCTAGGAAAGCAGGAACTTCTACACAGAGATCAAGCTCTGATGCTGATAGAAGAATACGTTTTGATAAGAAAGTTCTGACTAAGCCTGATATTCTGATACAGGGTGAAAGTCAAGAATCACAGAAGTTTATGCAGACATTGAAGCTCAAGGGGAAGGAAACATTAGTCTACTGTCAAGACCCCAAGATACAGAAGCTGAATGAAGAAATTTTAAAAACACTATTTCTCAAAGACAATCCAGGAATGGACTTTGAAAGTCTGAAGGAAGAAGAAGCCAGACTTAAAGCAGAAATGTCAAATCCAAGTCTAAAGCTTCTATTACTTCAAAGAAACCTCCAAAGCCTAAGGGCATTATGATTAAAGAGAAAACAAACTCTGAGGCAACCAAATCTGAATCCAAAGCCAAATCACAAGTAGGGGTAGATCCAAGGTTCAAGGGAAAAACTAAAATTGATGATTTTGTAAAAATCTATCTTCCAATCATGGATCTGGAAGTAAAATCTGATGAAGATACTAGTCTGATTTTGAAGAAGAAGAAGAATATTCAAACAACCTCTAACAGAGCTCATGTTGTTCAAAATCAGGACTTAGTAAATTCTGATATGACAATGAAGCAAGCAACCTCTGACAGAGCTCAAGTTACCTTGATATCAGAAGATAAAGGAAAGGAAACCTCTGACATTGCTCATGTTAAACCTTCAAAAATTCTACCACATGGGTTTACTAAAGCTCAACAATCTGCTCAACCAATGAAGACTTCAACAAATGTTTTTAAGGGTAGATTGCTTCAAGGGAAGGAAGCTAGAGATAATACAGGACTGGGTAATGCTGATGAGAGAAGAGTAAACAATTCTACCTTAGATCCTACATCTCTTTCTGAATCTGGAGTAGGGACAACTCCATAAAGACTAAATCAATTGGAGTCTGTACAGATGGTTTACAATTCCAAGCTGAAAGAAGACATAATGCTTTATTTTTTGATAGATGGAAGAGTATTCCAGATAAGAAAGAATGCAATTCGATTGAAGTATTATGAAGAACTGCAACATGTTTTATTTCTACTTCAAGTGAAGAACAGGTCAACAGATGGTGCTGCCAGTTACTTAAAATCTAATATTCAAAGGCAGAAGAAACTTTACTCTGTAAAGTCTGACAGACCATACTATCCTAAGTACAGAGCTCACAATGGTGAACTAGTTGAGATGAAGCCTAATACTGCCAATATCACTACATTTTTGGGTATTAAGGGACTGGAATTCAATTTAGAGTCTGGAAAAGCTTATTTTATCAAACTGGATCTGGAAATAAGGAAAGCAAAGATTAATAATCTCAGGGCTGCTATCTTTCAGACAGGAGAAGATACAGATGAACTTAAAGATGCAAAAAGGAGGATGCAGAATGAACTTAAATATGCTGAGAGGAGTTTGTTAAAGAACTATCTCAGAATAACTCCTGATATTTGAGAGATCACACACTGAAGCCAAGTCAAGGACTACAACTATTAAATTTTGAAGGATATACAGGCTAAAGCTGATATCAGATTTTAAGGATGGTAAAAGGTACAAGGACTGTGAGTTCTAGTTATCTAGTCAAATTCTTATATGCATTTGTACTTAATGTTTTTAACATCATCAAATATCTATTGAACTTGTATATTATGCTAATTTACAAGTTGGGGGAGATTGTTAGATATATTTGTGATGTCATGTCTAATAATGATTTGTGTTTAGTTTTTCAGATCTTGACTAACAGGATAGATCAGGACTTAACTGAAAATCAGTACTTATACTGAAGTCAGAACTTAAGATATCATAACTTAAGTTATCAGAACTTAAGATATCAGAAGATATTTATCAGAAGATAATATCAGGACTTAAGAAGACTTTCAGATAAGGAAGGGGGCTGATTGAAATAAAAGAAGATTGAGTCTAACACAAGAAGAGATATGCATGGAAAAGAATTCTATGAAGAATAAAAGATTTGGAGGAAAAGATAACTAATTGATATATTTTAGGATGCATACTTATATTCGATATCAATTAGAAGATTATATTGTAACTGTGTGTCTATATAAACAAAACATAGGGTTTACACTAGATGTGTTATCATAATCGAGAATATTATTCATTGTAACCCTAGCAGCTCTCGTGATATTTGTTCATCACTAAGAGAGAACGGTTCCATTGTAATACTGTTTTATTAATAAGATTATTCTGTATTTCATACTTGTGTTCTTAATTCGATTTGATTGTACAATACACTGTATTCAACCCCCTTCTATAGTGTGTGTGACCTAACAGTAATTAATTAAAAGACTGCAAAGGAGATATGGGATGCTTTGGAGACAAGATGCCAGAGAATTGATGCCATCAAAAAGAACATGAGGACTATACTCACTCAAGAGTATGAACACTTTGACTCAAAAGCTGATGAGTCATTAACTGACTTATATGACAGGTTTGCCAAACTCTTGAATGATCTGTTGCTGGTGGACAAGGAATATGATCTTGAAGATTCAAATCTAAAATTCCTTTTAGCTCTTCCTAAAAATTGGGATTTGAAGTCTACTACCATAAAAGACAACTATGACCTTACTGAAACTACTCTTGATGAAATTTATGGTATGCTCAAGGCTCATGAACTTGAGATGGATCAAAAGAGCAAGAGGCATGGAAGAAAGTCAAGAACAGTTGCTCTTAAAGCTGAGGAGGAATCTCCTAAAGTGGTTGCCTCAAAGAGGGGCAAAGGAAAGGTTCTCATCATAAAGTCTGATTCAGAGTCATCATATTCTGATGATGATGATTCAGAAACTGAAAGTTTACCTGAAATAGATGTTGATGCATAGATGATGCAACTATGTGCTCTTATGGTGAAGGGTATCACAAAGATAGCCTATAGGAAATTCAGAAAGGGCAGAAAGTTTTCCAGGAATGGTGGAAGTTCTGATAAGAAAAGGTTCAGAAAGTCTGAAGGCAAAGGAGGAAAGTCTGACAGAGGAGACAACTCAAATGTCAAATGCTACAATTGTGGTGAAAGAGGCCACATATCTCCTGACTGCAAGAAAGGAAAAAGTGACAAAGGCAATGTCACACCCCCAACCTAACCATACATAATATACAATTTATTACAATAGTTAACAAAAGAAAGTAAATACAACCGAATCCAAGATCTTACAGTTTAGGGTTTGGAACAGCCCAACACTATTAACTATTACAACCTGATTTTTTTATATATCGAGTCCCCACACAAAGCTATCTCTTATTCTACCCGAGCTTGAACATACGCATCGGCATCACAAGTCTTACTTGATGTCTGCTTGAACCTAACCATAGCTGCTAGCTGTAATATCAGGGTAAAAGCAAGTAGTGAGCTAAATGTTCAACAAGTGCTATACAATACATTTCATAAACAAAATGAAAGAATAACAATGTGAAGGAAAACTATTAATAACAAGAGATAAACTTTTGGATGATGGAATCATTTATTTGTATCAAAACATTTCCAAAACCATTTCTTTATTAAAAACCATTTTATGACGCTACGGATTACAACCGGTTATCAGTCGCGAAGTAATCCCGAACCTCGCTGGGTTCTAGAATATTGATGGGATCCCTAGGCAACTTTTAAGCCTATAATTTATGTGCGCAAAGGACTCGCGTTTTAGTCCAGATCCACTATTTAAGAAAATATTTGTCCCCCTTTGGGACTGGAAATCAAATCTTAACCTTTTTATTTTTTTTAAAACTAATGCCAATTGTTAATTAACTAATTAAACAGTATACATTTTTAACAAAGTTTTGGACTAACTCCGAAGCACTGGGAAACAAGATCCACTAAATTCAAGGCCATGATCCACTAGACTATACTTTATCAAGAGAAATTGCAAGGTTTCCATTTACAAGGATTTTGACAGTGAGATTTAGCAAGGTTATCGGATAGTATGAAAGAACAAAGTCAAACTAGGTCCAAGGTAATGGCTCCAGATAAGACATAGGTATTAAAGTATAAAGAATGTGATCATTAATGGTTCCAAATAAGATTTAGGTATCAAAATATAGAGAAAGTGGGCATCAGCTCTGTGACGGCCTCAACCCCGGGGTCAGGGGCTGACGTCACCAAAATATGATAAATTATAACAAAAACTACTAAATAAACTTTATTATAATACACGACCCCAACCAGGAGCCGAAACAGGTTCAAGTATTATTTAGGTTACAACACACACACTAACTTATTCAAACCCAGACACTCTCACTTATTACAGCAACTCATCGGACCTTAGGGTCTGATACAAACTACCTCAGAGGAGCCGGGACCGGAGGCTGACACTCTACGCTGACCTGGTCTTCTAGACATCTGCAATAAATAAATACAAAACAAGCTGCAAGGGTGAGAAATCCATTGCTCAACAGTACCTCTATATGAATAACCAGTAACAGGATGTATAAAACAGTATAGGAACAAATATTAAGTGATATACGAAAAATCCGTAAAACAGGTATAAACCGGATATCAAAACTAGCATGCTTTACAAAATAACATCATATGTAGTGTGCTGTGTAAAAATAACAGAGTTCAATTTTAGCATGCTATTTCCTTTCCAAAACCATTGTCCATTTCTGGACCATAAATCACCTGTCCCGTTACGGGGACTATAAACCATTTCTTCCGTTTCGGGAACCATTAAACCTTTAATGGATATATAAAAGAGGATGAATTCTAGGGACATCTGATCAATCTATCCCACCACAAATTTCATTCCGGAACTCAGAGACTAGCTAGGTCTCTGTCATGCTGGACTAAGCGGCTTACCAGTGCGCGCATCCGACTTAGCCTCTTACGCAACCATGATGGGCCGTTACCTAATAACGGACCTCTTACGCCAACTGACCATCCAATATCTGATTTATTTTTATCCAGTTTCTAAAATCATTCACACCTATCTCTGTTTAAACGATTACAGCACACATTCTAAAATTTTTTTTTTTTAATTTTTAATCACAATCTAGAGATAGGCATTTTCAGAAGTTACTTTTTTCCCCAAAACCTCGTTCAGTAAAACATATTTAAATAGGGGGAATACATAACTTAAAATGTTATGTTCCAGTACATAATTTAAATCAACAACTATTCATATATACTGAACTGTAAAAGATTAGTTCAGGGGTACTTGCCTTGCGAAGCTTTGCACTAACTCTGGCTTAACTCTAATTGACTTCAACTACTGGGCCTTTTGACTCGATCCTATGAAATCGAAACAACCTAGGTTAGACAACTGATTATGCTTGACTTTTCCTCACTAACTAATTACCCAACGATATAATTCTCGACTCATAAACATATTAATACCAATAACATATACGTAATAATAGTGCACATAACAATCAGGGTTTAATTTGTATTAAACGAGATATATGTACTCGATTGATAATTTAAGGCAATTTTTAGAAAAATTGGACAACGACTCCTCTGTTTATAGGCCTACCCGTCGAAACATCAATCGACGTCAAATCCCAACAAAATTAATTTGAATCGTCACATAACTAAATTTTAGTCTCGAACATAATTTATACAAATTTTATTTATTAAAATATTTAGGACTCAGAACAGGGTCATCACCGTCCACCGCGCGCTCGTAAAAATTCATCACGCGCGGCGGCAAAATTTATTGGTGCCCGAAAATACACGGGTGTCCTAATAAATTTCACCGATTTATTAAAATCACATCCCGCACGAATTAAATTTAATATCACGAAATATTAGTCAAAATTCCTGCACAAAACCAAAAATTAATTAAATACCAGACTGCACAACACGCGCACCAACACGCGCCACAACCACAAAATGCAACAATCAACGGAAAACAAAAAGAACCGCGACAAGAATCAGGGAAAACAGGGACACACACACACATGCAACTGAATACACACACAGGACATACATATATATACGTATATATACATATATATACATCAACCAGAAAGAATCGGATCAAAGGTCACCGGAAACGAACCCGAAAAAAAAAGCTACGGCGGCGGTGATGAAAAATGGGAGGAGAATCGGAGATAGAGAGGAGAGGAGGAAAAGCGAAAACAGAGGGGAAAGAGAGAGTGTAGAGGAGAGATAAGGCGAGAGAGATGAAGAGCAGAGAGAGAGATAACAAAAGAGAGACAGCCGAGAGTAGAGAGACAAAGAAATTGATTGTAAAAAAAAACTCTGCTGCTTACACGTATCAAACAATTTGCCAACTGCTAACACGTGTCCTGAACCCCTTTCTGTAAACTTTCTGGTTCGTTTTTGCCAGTTTGACGAACCAATCGCGTTTTAAAATTTATCGAAAAATTAAAATTTTAATACCAAAATTCTCGAAATATTCGAGAGTTAATAAAATAAAATTTCCATAATTTTTAAAGCACTTTACAAACACAATTTATACCCGCGTTAAACAAATAAACGAAACAACGCGCGAATAAGATTACTCCCAAAAATTACCAAAATAATTTTAATATTCTCAAAATATTGTAAACATAATAAAATATGAGTTTTATAATTTTTGAAGAATCCAAGAATTAAATATGGATTTTACATTTTAAATGAATTCTGGAAAATCATTGAAGAATAAATAAATAACAAAATATTGATTTGTAAATTTTGTAAAATCCCTAAAATAATTAGCAAGATTATAAAATCATAAAAACAATCTTGGAGACAACCCAAATAATTTTGGAAATAAAATTATCATAAAATCATTTTTTTTAAAAGTGAAACAAAAATAACATTGTGCACCAGCTAATCATAAAAACACACTACGCAATCCAACAATCACATATAAACAATAATAACTAAACACAGAGACCATAAGTAATATAAACTTCTTTATTAATTATCTACGCAATAATTACATATTTAAATATTACAAAAATATACGGGTCATTATATCCTTCCCCCCTTAAAAGTATTCTGCCCTCAGAATCTCTACTAATTAAATAAGTGAAGATATTTGTCAAGCATATCTGATTCTAGTTCCCAGGTAGACTCTTCTACCCTAGGGTTTCTCCAAAGTACTTTAACTATAGGGATAGATTTATTCATAAGTACACGCTCCTTACGGTCTAATATCTGGATTGGCTGCTCCATATAGGATAAATCTGATTGAAGCTCGATCGGTTCATATTCAATTACTTGATTCGAGGCAGGAATGCACGGCTTCAACATGGACACATGAAATACGTTATAGATATGCTGCCACTGCGGGGGTAAAGCTATTTCGTATGCAACTTTTCCTATTTGCTTCAAAACTTCGAATCGTCCTACATATCTCGGACTCAGTTTACCTTTCTGACCGAATCGAACCAATCCTTTCCATGGCGAAACTTTTAGTAATACCAATGATCCTACTTCAAAACTTACGTCCTTTCGATGCAAATCTGCATACTTTTTCTGTCTATTCTGAGCGGCTTCCAATCTTTTTCGAATTAACACTACTACTTCTTTTGTTTGTTGTACTAATTCAGGTCCTAACACTTTCTTTTCTCCTACCTCACCCCAATATAGAGGTGATCTACACTTTCGTCCATATAAAGCTTCGTAGGATGGCATTCCAATGTTGGCGTGGCAGCTGTTATTATAAGAAAATTCTATTAACGGTAAATGATCATCCCAACTTCCCTTAAAATCCAAAGCACATACCCTTAACATATTTTCGATCATCTAAATCATTCTCTCACTTTGGCCATCAATTTGAGGATGATAAGTGGTGCTCATATTTAACTTAGTTCCTAAAAATTCTTGAAACTTTGTCCGAAACCTCGAATTAAATCTTGGATCTCGATCTGATACTATAGACACAGGTACCCCATTCTTGGCAACTATCTAATCTAAATATATTTTAACTAGCTTTTCTGGAGAATACTTTTCATTAATCGGGAGGAAATGCGTTGACTTGGTCAATCTATCAATGATCACCCAAATGGTATCGTGATTCGATCTTGTCCTCGGCAAGCCTACCACAAAATCCTTTGTAATTTCTTCCCATTTCTACTGTGGAATCTCCAGAGGCTGCCACAATCCACTAGGCTTTTGGTGCTCTGCTTTTACTCTCTGACACACGTGACACTTGTTAACCCACTCCGCAATCTCTTTCTTCATTCTTGGCCACCAGAAGTGTTTCTTTAAATCTTGGTACATCTTCGTGCTACCAGGGTGAATAGAAAACCTAGAATTGTGCGCTTCATGTAATATTTCATTCTTTAGTTATGCTACATTAGGAATCCAGATGCGAGAGGAAAACTTATATAGACCGTGGTTATCCTTTTGAGTACATAATTTTTCTCCTGTCAGATCTTCCAATTCTCGTTCCATAACTCCTTCTTGACATCTTTTAATCCTTTCCATTAATGTTGGCTGGAAAGTAATCTCGTATAGCGTTTCCCGATCTTTACCTAATACTCGAATTTCGATTTCCATCTTTTCCAAGTCACGGGCTAATTCATCTGCGATACGGACCATATTTAATTTCTCTTTTCTACTTAGGACATCAGCTACCACATTAGTCTTACCTGGGTGATAGTTAATTGAACAGTCGTAGTCCTTAATCAACTCCAACCATCTCCTTTGTCTCATGTTTAAGTCCTTTTGGGTGAATATATACTTTAAGCTTTTATGATCCGTGTAAATATCACATTTCTCTCCGTACAAGTAATGATACTATAACTTCAAAGCAAACACTATAGCTGCCAACTCAAGATCATGAACTGGATATTTCTGCTCATGGGGCTTTAACTCCCTAGACGCATACGCAATAACCTTATCATGTTGTATTAGCATACAGCCTAATCCTTTAAGAGAAGCATCAATGTAAATTACAAAATTCCCAGTTTCATCTGGTAATGCTAACACTGGTGTTGTCACTAGTCTTTTCTTTAGCTCTTGAAAGCTTTCTTCACATTTCTCCGTCCAAACAAATCTCTCATTTTTTCGGGTCAGCTTGGTCAACGGGGTTGCAATCTTGGCAAAGTCCTTCACAAATCTTCGGTAATAGCCTGCTAATCCATGAAAACTTCTAATTTCCGTCGGGGTCTTTGGTTGCTCCCATCTGGATACCGCTTCAATCTTCGCAGGGTTTACCTTAATACCATCCTTACCAACTATATGACCTAAAAACTGAACTTCCTCCAACCAAAATTCACACTTAGAGAACTTAGCATATAATCATTTTTCTCTCAACCTTTGTAATGCAATTCTTAGATGTCCGGCATGGTCGTCTTTGGTCCTTGAGTAGATGAGGATGTCATCAACAAATACAAAAACAAACTTATCCAGGTACTCCTTATACACCCGGTTCATTAGATACATAAAAGCCGCTGGCGCATTAGTCAACCCGAATGACATCACTAGAAACTCGTAATGGCCATACCTGGTTTGAAAAGCAGTCTTCGGTATATCTTCAGGCTTGATCTTCAACTGATGATAGCCCGATCTTAAGTCGATCTTAGAAAAACAACATGCTCCCTTTAATTGATCAAATAAATCATCAATCCTGGGTAGGGGATACTTATTCTTGATGGTTAACTTATTCAATTCTCGGTAATCAATACACAATCTCATGCTTCCATCCTTCTTTTTCACAAACAACACTGGCGCACCCCACGGGGACACACTTGGTCTAATTACCCTTTTATCCAAAAGTTCCTGAAGTTGTTTAGCTAGTTCTTTCATTTCTACTGGGGCCATACGGTAAGGTGCCATTGAAACTGGTTCTGCTCCCGGAATCAAATCAATAGAAAATTCAATCTCCCGATCTGGTGGTAATCCTGGTAACTCGTCTGGAAACACATCTGAAAATTCATTAACTACTGAAATCTTCTCCAATTCGGGTACTCTCTTCTCAATGTCCACAACATGGGCTAAATACGCTTTACAACCTTGTCTCAATAACCTCTTCGCTTCCAAGATAGAAAGAAATTTCTTGTCCTGTTTTTATCCTTGATAAACTATCCTTTTATTGTCTTCTGAATATAACAAAACTTTCTTTTTCTTACAATCAATATTTGCCTTATGCTGAGACAACCAATCCATTCCTAAAATTACATCAAACTCTCCTAACTGAAAGGGTATTAAATCCACCAAAATGAGATGTCCGCAAATTTCTATTTGACATCTAGGGCAAAACTGGTTTACTGAAACTTTATCTTGATTAGCTACCTCTATCGACAAGGGCTCATTTAGATCTTCCAACATCAAATTCATTTTACTTACACAACCTTTAGATATAAAAGACTTAGACACTTCTGAATCAAATAAAACCTTAACAGGCACGGAATTTAAAGAAAGCGTACATGCAACCACATCTGAATCTTGAGCATTAGATTTCTTGGTCATTTTAAAGGTTCTGGCACTTGCTGTGCTAGTTGCTGGTCCTTGAGATTCATTCCCTCCTATACTACCTTAAGTAGCCGTCTTGCAGTTTCTGGAGATGTGCCCAACCTTACCACACTTAAAACAGGTGACTCCGATGTTTCCTGGGTTACATTCTGACGCATAATGACCCATTTTATCGCATTTGAAACACTGGACATCCTTCTGGCACAGACCACTATACAATCCACAACTAGCCTGGTTGACTGGACTGGGGCGGAGGCAACTGAGGTGACACCGGAATTTGTCTGAGCTATGCTTTGCCTTCTAAATCTCATATTCCTATTCTGGCCAAACTTCCTTGAGAACTTCTGACTAGACTCCTCCTGGTCTGCATTACCTGTACCACCTTCAAACTTTCTCTTTCGATCACCCATTTCCTTGGAGGCCAACTTCTGATCACTCTCAATCACTAGGGCGGCTTGAACTACAGAGGTATACGTCTTAAGTTGTAGGGCCACCACTCCACTACGAACTTCCGGCTTTAGTCCTTGCTGGAATCTCCTAGCTTTCTGAATCTCAGTGTTCACATATCCAGGGGCTAGTTGAGCCAACTCCGTAAACTTGGCCTCATACTCAGCCACGCTCCTTTCTTCCTGCTTCAATTCCAAAAACTCTACTTCCAAGTGACTCTGCAAACAATCTGGAAAATAATTTTCTAGAAACAACTCCATAAATCTGGCCCAAGAAACATGGCCCTCTCCTTCTAAGGCACGCGCAGATTCCCACCAAAAACTTGCTTCACCTTTCAGAAAATAACTAGCATAATCTGACTTAGAATCATCACTCACCTGAATAAGGGTGAAGGCTTTCTCCATTTCTTTAAGCCAAATTCTAGCAGCAATCGGGTCTACCTCGCCCTTAAACTCTGGGGGTTTAACTGACTGGAAAGACTTGAAACCAACAGTCTGGTTCAACTCTCTTGGCTGGGGTTATTGTTGAAGCTGTAACTGTTGTGGGATTTGTTGATGTTGTTGTATAAATTGCTGCTGTTGTTGCTGCTGTTGTAGGAATTGTTGTTGCTGCTGCTGGAATTGTTCTTGCTGCTGAACCATCTGATTAGACTGTTGGCGCAGCAAATCTAGTAATCTATCCATGATTGGACCCCCTTCAGAGTTCCTGCTGGAGGAATTGGAAGGGAAATTTGTCTTGGGAGGCATTCTCCTGAAACACAACAAAAAGGTTTTATATGAAAATCGTGCCCCCGGGTAGCAACAGTTTTATGCATCAGGAGAATGCGGTCACAATTAAATATTCCCTTCCTTGTTTATTTGGGGTCCACCCATGATGCATAACTAAATTCAACAATCCAGCAACAAATACAACAATAACAATAACAGTAATAACAAAAGTGCAATAAAATAAAACCGACAACCGTAACATCAGAAAATAATAGTACAACAACAATACAAATCCATCTAACAACTACAGTATAACACTCATAACATACTAAGTACACAATAAAATTGGCTGTCATAGCAGCCCCGCCTAATACAAGCTACAATACATAGAAAATATACATAAGAAAAGCATCTACAGAACTCCTACAACTAACTCCGAGCTCTGTTTCTCACTGCAACAAGTCTAATCTAGCCACTGCAACTGCCACCAATGGATCCTAACTCAAATACTAACCAGTTCACAAGATCCTGGTACTAAACAGCTCTAAACTCGGAGCTAATGAAACAGTCAATGGTCCGAGCTCTCTTACTGCAGCCTGAGTCAAGGATCGAACTCTCTCCTGCACATATGGGGAAGGGGCAGGAATATCTTGGAAAGGCCTGACCGGAATCTGGTCAAGCTGAGCTGCTAACCCTGGGCTCTGCTCTCTGATCAAAGAATGGTTCACCAGCTCGGTGAACATGGTAAGGGATCGGGGAGGATGCACCTGAAGGAACAGAGGGAGGAACAGGTGGTCTCGAGGTGGAGGAACTAGGGCCACATCCTGGAGGGAAATCCCTAACAGCCAACACTGACCTTCGTACCCAGCGAGGACGAATACTAGGTCCTAACACACCTCCTGATACAACGGAAGGAACAGGTGGAGGAGGCATGGGAGTCTCCTCGGCTACAACATCCAAGGTCCGCTCAGAATCTGAATCATTTGAGTCTGACGGGTTTCCCCGAGAAGGAGAACTAGAGATCACTATAGGCCACTGCCAATCATAACAATATACAGGAAAGACAGAACAAGGTTAGGGCAAGTCTATTAAAATATTAATAGATATCAGGGTAACGTCGTCGGAACCCTCGACTGACACTTAAGAGTTTCTCCTCGACATGAGTTGCTGACTCACACTATAGGACATACTTCCTACACCTTACTAACTCATCTCTTAACCTATATTAGGGACTTGAACCTGTAGCTCTAATACCAACTGTGACGGCCTCAACCCCGGGGTCAGGAGCTGACGTCACCAAAATATGATAAATATAAAAAAAAACTACTAAATAAACTTTATTATAATACATGACCCCAACCAGGAGCCGAAACAGGTTCAAGTATTATTTAGGTTACAACACACACACTAACTTATTCAAACCCAGACACTCTCACTTATTACAGCAACTCATCAGACCTCAGGGTCTGATACAAACTACCTCAGAGGAGCTGGGACCGGTAGGCTGACACTCTACAGCTGACCTGGTCTTCTAGACATCTGCAATAAATAAATACAAAACAAGCTGCAAGGGTGAGCAATCCAGTGCTCAACAGTACCTCTATATGAATAACCAGTAACATGATGTATAAAACAGTATAGGAACAGATATTAACTGATATACGAAAAATCCATAAAACAGGTATAAACTGGATATCAAAACTAGCATGCTTTGCAAAATAACATCATCTGTAGTGTGCTGTGTAAAAATACCAGAGTTCAATTTTAGCATGCTATTTCCTTTCCAAAACCACTGTCCATTTCTAGACCATAAATCACCTTGTCCCGTTACGGGGACTATAAACCATTTGTTCCGTTTCGGGAACCATTAAACCTTTATCAGATATATAAAAGAAGATGAATTCTAGGGACAGCTGATCAGTCTATCCCACCATAAATTTCAGTTCCGGAACTCAGAGACTAGCTAGGTCTCTGTCATGCTGGACTAAGCGGCCTACCAGTGCCGCGCATCCGACTTAGCCTCTTACGCAACCATGATGGGCTGTTACCTAATAACGGACCTCTTACGCCAACTGACCCTCCAATATCTGATTTATTTTTATCCAGTTTCTAAAATCATTCACACCTATCTCTGTTTAAACGATTACAGCACACATTCTAAAAATTTCTTTTTTTTAATTTTTAATCACAATCTGGAGATAGGCATTTTCAGAATTTACTTTTTTCCCCAAAACCTCGTTCAGTAAAATATATTTAAATAGGGGGAATACGTAACTTAAAACGTTCTGTTCCAGTACATAATTTAAATCAACAACTATTCATATATACTGAACTGTAAAAGATTAGTTCAGGGGTATTTGCCTTGCGAAGCTTTGCACTAACTCTGGCTTAACTCTAATTGACTTCAACTACTGGGCCTTTTGACTCGATCCTACGAAATCGAAACAACCTAGGTTAGACAACCGATTATGCTTGACTTTTCCTCACTAACTAATTACCCAACGATATAATTCTCGACTCGTAAACATATTAATACCAATAACATATACGTAATAATAGTGCACATATCAATCAGGGTTTAATTTGTATTTAATGAGATATAGGTACTCGATTGATAATTTAAGGCAATTTTTAGAAAAATTGGACAGCGACTCCTCTGTTTATAGGCCTACCCGTCGAAACATCAATCGACGTCAAATCCCAACAAAATCAATTTGAATCGTCACATAACTAAATTTTAGTCTCGAACATAATTTATACAAATTTTATTTATTAAAATATTTAGGACTCAGAACAGGGTCATCACCGTCCACCGCGCGCTCGTAAAAAATCATCGTGCGCGGCTGACAAAATTTATTGGTGCCCGAAAATACATGGGTGTCCTAATAAATTTCACCGATTTATTAAAATCACATCCCGCAAGAATTAAATTTAATATCACAAAATATTAGTCAAAATTCCTGCACAAAACCAAAAATTAATTAAATCCCAGACTACACAACACGCGCACCAACACGCGCCACAACCACAAACTGCAACAATCAACCAGAAAACCAAAAGAACCGCGGCAAGAATCAGGGAAAACAGGGACACACATACACATGCAACTGAATACACACATAGGACATACACATATATATACGTATATATACATATATATATACATCAACCTGAGAGAATCGGATCAAGGGTCACCGGAAACAAACCGGAAAAACAAAGCTACGGCGGCGGTGATGAAAAACGAGAGGAGAAACGGAGATAGAGAGGAGAGGAAGAAAAGGGAAAACAGAGGGGAAAGAGAGAGTATAACCGAGAGATAAGGCGAGAGAGATGAAAAGCAGAGAGAGAGATAACAAAAGAGAGACAACCGAGAATAGAGAGACAAAGAAATTGATTGTAAAAAAAAACTCAGCTGCTTACACGTATCAAACAATTTGCCAACTGCTAACACGTGTCCTGAACCCCTTTCTGTAAAATTTCTGGTTCGTTTTTGCCAGTTTGACGAACCAATCGCGTTTTAAAATTTATCGAAAATTAAAATTTTAATACCAAAATTCTCGAAATATTCGAGAGTTAATAAAATAAAATCACCATAATTTTTAAAGCACTTTACAAACACAATTTATACCCGCGTTAAACAAATAAACGAAACAACGCGCGAGTAAGATTACTCCCGAAATTTACCAAGATAATTTAAAATTCTCAAAATATTGTAAACATAATAAAATATGTTACGACCTGCATTTTATGTAATATTAATTGTGAATTTGGTGTAATTATAAAGCCGAATGCAAATATATTCAATGATTGTACGTTGGTGTGAGTGAAAAATTTCTGCATTATAAATTTGCTTTATTTAGTATATGATTTTTCAAAGCAAGAGTTTATTTAATTGCATTATTTTTGATTTATAAGGAATATTCTAAGCCTTGGAAAATATTTCTTTAAAAGGTATTTTGTTCACAAATTTTGAAAATGATTTTATAAAGTCTCTTAAAATCCAAGTTATTTTATGGTATAAATTTTATAATTTTTGAACTTGAATGAAATTGGCTGATATTATGACAATACTAGGTTATAAAAATAAATCTTTACAAATTTTATTTATTATAATTAGAAAATTACATGGCTACCCTTGCATGCAAATACTCTTCCAATTCAACTAAGGGGCAAGGAAGACATTTCCAACCCCACTCACTTTCATTCTACTAACCAAATTACCACTTTGTCCTTGCATGCAAATCTACCTAACTATGTTGGAAGGTTACTCTTGTAAAATCTCAAATCCACTCACTTTTGGTCAAATAAAAACCAAACTAACATGATTTTTACTCCACTTTCACCCCACCATTTTCACACTCCTCCTTTCCTCCCCCTCCTCTCGGCTCTCCCCTCTCCTCTCGGCTTTTTGGCCGAAGCCATACCCCCCTCCCTTTTCTTCATTCTTCATTCAAGCTCCCACTTTCCAATCAAGTAAATGTTACTTCCTATATCTTGATTATACATAATTCAAAGAGTGTTGAGTGAAAAGTTTAAGTTTAAAGGTTGCATGTAAAGGTTTTAGTGAAACTCAAAATACAACCTTGATTCTTGTGAGTTTAGGGTTGTTTTTGAGAGGACTACAAGGAATGGAAAAGTGCCAAGTCTTGAGAGGGAAACTCTTGATGATTAAATGGCCATTCCCATCCATTTCATTCGGCCATGACCATATGGGAGCCGAATGAATGGTCCTTAAGACTATTCTTGTTGCTTAAATCAATTTTTGCATGTTTATGTGATAATGACTTGAATTTTGTGGTGAAAATTTGATAAAACTCTTTGCATGTTAAGTGATCATCTAGTTATAGCTTATGCTAGGCTTGCATGTCAATTTTATGATAGAATATATGTAGAAAATATGTTGTTTTGGTTTGCAAAACCCGAAGACATGCATGCATGTGGATTTCTCTTCAAAATGTTATAAGATTTTGATCATTTGGAAAGATTTTGTTAGTGAGCCTTAATTTCAGTAGGAATAATGTGTTAATATTGATTTATGCTTCTTGATGCATGGTAATAATTCGTGGTTATCTTTTAATAAAAATGCATATTTTGTTGTTTCAAAAGCATGAAGATTTATGAGTTGTGAAGTGTAGTTTCTTTTGTTTTGCCATAATTGTACCTTAGGTAAGGATGATCTCACCCAAGGTTATTTTGAGAATAAGGGAGTTAGTTCAGTAGACTACCATGTTTAAGTCTTGGTTTGAGTATTGGGTTGTTGGTAGTTGAGTTTGTCAAGTCAAAACCTTGGAGAAAGGAGAGTTATAGTTTCTGCACAAAATCAGTTTAGAACTCTGAGGTTTAGAGTGAGTTTCGACCATGTCATTGATGTGCACTTTGAGGCCCAAGCCAGGCCCTTGAGCCACATCAAGTTTGTGAGATGCACTTACGTCAGGAGAGTCTTGTGTAAAAGTTTTGATGGAAAACTTGTAGTTTAAGAGTGTCTAATGCACTCAAGAAACCATAGTTGTTATTCTGAAATTTGCACCAGTGAGCACTTTCACTTATTACATAGTTTTAGAACACTTAGGAGTGAGTATTAGGTCGACCACCATAGTTGTAAGATAGTATAAGGTCAGTAGAGCAAAAGGTACAAGTGAGGGTCAATAGGTTTTGGATAGTTTAGTAAAGGCACATCGAGTTAGGAAGCCAAAATTAGAAGACTTTGTCTAGTTTAGCGACCAAGTGACTTAAGTTGTGAGTCGAGATCATCCAAGCCTAGTGTTGCATTATGATATATATGATGTTATTAATATATGATATGTGATTATGTGGCTATATGTGAACATTTGTAATTTAAAAGTGAATATAAAATTAAGTACATATAGGCCTAAGTGCCATCCGTGTTAAATTTCGGGTTGTAAATAGGTTAAGATGGTAATAATATATTATAATGAGGATTATTATTATTTATGTAGGATCTCGAGACGAGGGAAAACTTTCCATAAAGGTCGAGTGAAGCTTCAGTTGTTGCTCCTAACATTCAGACCAGACCAGCCTTTCTCAAGGCAAGTGATTCAACTTGACCTTCGTATTTACTGTAAATAGTTCATATATATTGATGCAATTATCCTGAGTCATTTTGATATATTTAAATCAAGCGTATCTTTTGTTTATCTTTGAGTTATATAGAGATGCCATGAACCCTCGAGTACGTATTGCAAGTAGTTCAAAAGTCTTTTTCATGATAGTTAAATGCCATGATAAAATGAAGAGTTGTTATATTACATGATTGATCCTCTTGATTAACATGCTGATGATTCCTAAGTATTGATATCTCATCCTGATACTTGAATCCCTATAGAAACTTACCTTGAATCCTGAAAGCCAGATATTTATCAAAGTAATTCCTCATTGATTGATACCCCTCTTTCTTATCCTAAAGCTCGACAATTCTGATATATCCCGAGCTAAAGATCATTTCTTCATACCTTAACACCCTTAGTATTCATGAAGCTTATCTTCTTGATGATCCAACACCTGTACCTTGACGAAAAACCATTGTTTTAAGCCCAGTTTGGCATTACCCCTTCATATTATCCCTTAGCCTCACTAAATTTTCTTGTCCAAGTTTTGACATATAAAAACCTTTTAGTTACCCTAATAGAGTAAAGTTTTGTGAATCATGGCCCTGAGAGTTAGTATCATTTTCCCCGTGTTTCGAGTTAATCTACAATCCCTTGATAAAAACGTTTACTGTAAAAAGAGATTTTAGTTATAATTCGGCATCAGTGTTTTTGAAATAAATAAAATGTGGGTTTTCAGTCCCAAAGGGGGATAAATGTTTTCTTTGAATGGTGGATCTGGACTGAGACGCCAGTCCTTTCCACACTTATATAAGGCTTAAAAGTTGCCTAGGGATTCCCATTAATGTTTTAGAACCCAGCGAGGTTCGGGATTACTTTGCGGCTGATCACCGGCTGTAATCCGTAGCGTCATAAAATGATTTTGATTAAGACATGATTTTAAAATTGTTTTGATACAAGCAAAATGATGCCATCGCGCATAGTTTTATCTCTCGTTATCATTGGTTATGTCTTTCCATTGTCATTCTTTAATGTATATCTCGATTTATGTTTTGTATCATACTGTTAGCACTTGTTGAGCATTTGGCTCACTCCTTGCTTTACCCTGATATTACAGCTAGCAGCTATGGTTAGATTCAAGTAGACTGCCCGTAAGACCTATGATGCTGATGCTTATGTTCGAGCTCAGGTAGAATAAGTGATAGTAGTTTGTGTGAGGACTCGGTTTTTAAAATCAGATGTAATAGTTGGTAGTGTTGGGCTGTTCCAAACCCTAAACTGTAAGATCTTGGATTTGGTTGTATTATTTCTTTTAAAATTTTGTAATAGCTATATTTATTTTGCTGTTCAAGTTGGGGGCGTGACAGGTTTTGGTATCAGAGCTACGGTTTAGAGTCCCTGGACAGTCCAAATAGGTTATAGGTTATGTGTGTAGGATATAGATAATATGCGAGAGAGTAGGATAAGTAAATTTATTATTAATACTCCTCTTATTGGTTGTCAACAAAGGGCGCATTCCTCGTCATCCTCTGGTTCGGACGACACTATTGCTTTCACGGTAGTTTGCTGAGTTGAGGCGCGAGTTCGACATGCTTCAGGGCAAGTACGACCGACTGATAGATCGACTGAAGAACGTGTATCCAGACAGCCGAAACTACGAAGGGAAGCCCAAGGAGCAGATGACTGCGAGACTTGAGACCTTGGTTCAGTACGTCAACACTAAGCTTGAGGAGATGCCAGCGCACCGGGACCGCACCAGCCAGTATGTCATTCAGATGGTGAGGGATGAGCTCCAGAGCATTGTGAAGACGCTTCGAGAGGAAAAGACTACCAAGCCCCGTTCAGATGGAGTGGAGCCTTAGTTCTTTCCGTTCACCTTTCATGTTGTTGTACCATCAGACTCTGTGGAATCCCCAGTTGTTTCCGTTGTTTCCTTTAAATAAGCCTGTTATTCCTAGAATCAGACTTTGTCCTAATCCTATATATTGTGACCTTTAAAATTTTAATAATTATGTGTTATTGTTCCATTTGCTCTCAACTGTTATTTTACGTTTTTATCATCATATCTGCTTAATTTGGAAACTTGACCCCATATGTAAAATAAGAATGCCATGTGATACCCTCGAATCATTTTATCATTCATATCTGTTTTTGACACAACTCTTATTTCAGGATCATGCCTCCCAAAAAGAAGAACCCAACAACCACATCCACCACAGGCCCAAACATTCTTCAACTACTGGAAACCTTGCAACAGCAGACCAATGCTATAGCTCAACAACAACTAACTCTTCAACAACGAATTAAAAACCAAGATAACCGTGAGCCACACCAACCACCTGAACCACCAGTACCACCTAGACAGATTGTCACTTTCAAGGCTTTTCAGAATGTGAATCCACCTGCATTTCATGATACCACTGATCCAGTGATAGCTAACACATGGATCAAGGAGAAGGAAAGGGCTTTTGAGTTGGTACAGTTAGGAGACGATCAGAAGACACCGTATGCTACTTACTTCTTGAAGGGAGAAGTCATCTATTGGTGGGAATCAGTAAAAGCTATGGAAGTCACTCAGCAGGTTTCTTGGGAAAGATTTTAGAAGTTATTTCTCGACAAGTATTACCCTAAGTACATGCAGAATCAGATGGAGCTAAAATTTCATGAGTTGAAGCAAGGGAACATGACTGTATTGGAGTATGAGAAGAAGTTCACTGAGTTGTCAAGGTTTGTAACGAAGTATACCAGCACTGAGGAGGAAAAAGCAAAGAAATTTCAACAAGGATTGGAGCCTTGGATCAGAGATAGAGTGGCTATGTTTGAGCTTGAAACTTACGCGGGAGTAGTACAGGAAGTTGCTCTGATTGAGAATAATGGGACGCAGTCAAGGAAGGAAAGGGATAACAAGAAGAGGAAGGTTCCATTTTATGGAGAAAAGTCTGAAGCAGGAAGTTCACAAGATCGGAATATAAAGAGGATTGGTTTCCAGAAGGGCGGAAATTTTCAAAAGAAAGGAAATTTGGGTAAAAGGCAAGAATCGAAGGGGAACAATCAGGCAAGCCAAGGGCAAGTTGGAGAAAATAGGTTCCAGAGGCCAGAATACAAGCACTGTGGAAGAAGGCACCCCGGAGTGTGTAATAAGCTGAGCATGTCATGCTACAGGTGCAATCAGAAGGGACATTTGGCGAATGAGTGCAAGATGCCGAAGCCAGGAGTTACGTGTTACAAGTGTGGCAAGACTGGACACATAGCTAGGGAGTGCAAGGCAACCGGACCAGTCAAAGCTCTGATGAATGTGGCAAGTGCTAGTGTAAGCGTGCCAGCCGAGGTATTGGCATTACCTCCACCACCTACACCAACCCCGCAAGCAACAGCAAGGATATTTTATCTGAAGATGAAGGATGTTGTTCAGAATTCGGAGGTGATAGCAGGTACACTTTTACTCAATAATGTCAAAGCTAAAGTATTGATTGATTCGGGAGCAACAAGATCTTTCATATCAGAAACTTTTGTTGATAAGCTCCAATGTGATAAAATGATTATGAGTGAGGTAGTAAATGTGGTAATTGTGAACCAAGAGAAGATTCCTGTGAATCAATTTTGTCCAAAGTGTGAGATCGATATTTCGGGGTATAAGTTTTCAGCCAACTTGATACTCTTCAAGTTGGGAGAGTTTGACATAATTTTAGGAATGGATTGGTTAGGAGAGAATAACGCTCAGATTAATTGTAAGACCAAGAAAGTGTATTTAAAGACGAAGAGTGGAGAGAAGGTAGTATTTAAGGGGCAGAGGCAAGAGCAACTATTTCTTACAATTGTTCAGGCTAAGAAGTTATTTAGAAAAGGTTGTGAGTCGTTCCTAGCTTATGTAGTGGATTCGGAAAAAGGCAGCCCTAGCATGGAAAATATCCCTGTAGTTAACGAGTTCCAGATGTGTTTCCCGACGAACTACCAGGCTTACCACCAGATCGACAAATCGAGTTCGAGATCAACCTTGCTCCAGGCACGGAACCAGTTTCAAAGGCCCCATATAGGATGGCACCAGCAGAAATGAAAGAGTTCGCAAGCCAGCTACAAGAATTGTTGGATAAGGGAGTGATACGGCCAAGTACGTCGCCATGGGGAGCACCCGTTCTATTTGTAAAGAAGAAAGACGGGAGTATGCAATTATGCATAGACTATCGGGAGTTGAATAAGGTAACGATCAAGAACTGTTACCCGCTACCAAGGATAGATGACCTTTTTGATCAGTTAAAGGGAGCAAAATGCTTTTCGAAGATTGATTTGAGATCGGGATACCATCAATTAAAGATCAAGGAAGAAGATATTCCCAAGACCGCATTCAGGACCAGATATGGGCATTATGAATTCCTAGTAATGCCGTTTGGATTGACCAATGCTCCGGCCGCATTTATGGATCTGATGAATCGGGTATTTAAGAAGTATTTGGACAAATTTATCGTGGTATTCATTGATGACATCCTTATTTATTCTAAGTCGGAAGAAGAACATAAGCAGCACCTCTGGATAGAATTAGAGATACTTCGTCAAGAAAAGTTGTATGCCAAGTTTACCAAATATGAGTTTTGGTTAAGGGAAGTTCAATTTTTGGGGCATGTCATTGGAAATGAAGGAGTTAAAGTGGATCCGGCAAAGATTGAGGCAGTTATGAGTTGGGAAAGGCCAAAGACTCCTACGGAAGTGCGAAGTTTTCTAGGATTGGCCGGATACTATAGAAGATTCGTCAAGGATTTCTCGAAGATCGCCACGCCATTGACCAAGTTAACCAGAAAGAATCAAAAGTTTGAATGGAGTGCAGAATGTGAGGATAGCTTTCAAGAGTTGAAGCAGAAATTGGTAACAGCTCCGGTGTTAGTACTTCCAGACAATCAAGGGAACTTTGTAATTTTCAGCGATGCTTCACATAAGGGTTTGGGTTGTGTGTTGATGCAACACAGTAAAGTGATCGCATATGCGTCAAGACAGTTGAAACCGCATGAGTTAAAGTACCCGACGCATGACTTGGAACTAGCCGCCATAGTGTTCGCACTTAAGATTTGGAGACATTACCTCTACGGAGAGAAGTGTGAAATCTACACGGATCACAAGAGTTTAAAGTACATTTTTACTCAGAAAGAGCTCAATATGAGGCAGAGGAGATGGCTGGAATTGATCAAGGACTATTATTGTTCGATAAATTACCATCCTGGAAAGGCGAATATTGTGGCCGATGCTCTGAGTAGGAAGGAGAGATTGAATAAGATGACAACACCAAAGGAGTTATCTGAAGAAATCAAGAGATTTGAACTGGAACTTTGTGATTGTGGAAAAGTTGAGAAAGTTTATCGCGCAATGACTTTTCAGCCAACACTAGTGGAAAAGATAAAGAAATGTCAAGAGAAGTAATGGAGAAAGAGAAGAATTAGTTATCTGGAGAGGAGATTAATACTCAAAGGGATGAGCAAGGGATACTAAGGTTCTTTTCCAGAATATGGATTCCTCATGTACCTGAATTAAAGAATGAGATCCTCCATGAAGCCCACAATTCAAAATTTTCAATCCACCCGGGAAGCACCAAGATGTATCGAGACTTAAAGAAGAACTTTTGGTGGCCAAATATGAAGCGAGACGTGGCAGAATGGGTTGCGAAGTGTTATACTTGTCAGAAAGTGAATGCAGAACATCAACGACCAAGCGAATTAATTCAGCCCCTGAAGATTCCAGAATGGAAATGGAAAAATATCGCTATGGACTTTATAGTAGGACTACCGCGAACGAAATCCGGGCATGACGCAATATGGGTTATAATTGATTGTCTTACGAAGTCGGCGCATTTCCTTCTAATAAACGAGAAGTCGTCATTGGACAAGTTGGTTCATCTGTACGTGCGTGAAATCGTACTGAGGCATGGAGTACTCGTATCAATAGTTTCAGACAGAGATCCCCGATTTAACTCGAGATTTTGGAAGCAATTTCAGGAATGTCTGGGCACAAAGTTGAATATGAGCACGGCGTACCACCCGCAGACTGATGGCCAGAGTGAAAGGACAATTTAAACAATCGAAGACATGTTGCGCAATCGATTTTGCAGGAAGTTAGGATGATCACTTGCCGTTGATTGAATTCTCTTACAACAACAGCTATCATTCCAGTATCGGCATGCCACCATACGAAGCTTTGTACGGGCAAAAATGTAGATCACCAACAAGTTGGGATGAAGTAGGAGAAGGAAGAATTCTCGGCTCGGAATTGGTACAACAGTTGCATGACACAGTCAAGTTAATTCAGAAAAGGTTGCTTGCTGCTCAAGATAGACAGAGGAAGTATGCGGATCCAGCGCGTAAGGATGTTTAATTCCAAATTGGTGAAGCTGTTTTGTTGAAGGTGTCACCAAGAAAAGGGTTGTTTAGATTTGGCAAGAAAGGGAAGTTAGCACCTAGATACATAGGTCCTTTTGAAATATTGAGTCAAGTGGGAAAGGTGGCCTATGAGTTGGCCTTACCACCTCAGTATCAGCATGTGCATAATGTGTTCCATGTGTCGTTGCTTAAGAAGTACAATCCTGACGCTAGCCATGTGATAGAATATGAACCTGTAGAAATTCAGGCAGACCTGTCATTTGTGGAGCAACCTGTCAAAATACTCGACTGGCAAGTAAAGAGTCTTAGGAATAAGTCGGTAAAGTTAGTGAAAGTACTTTGGAGGAACCCTAAGGTCGAAGAACCGACTTGGGAGTTAGAGTCTGATATGTGTTCCCGGTATCCTCATCTGTTCTCTTAGATTCTGGGGACAGAATCCCTTAAGGGGGAGAGGATGTTACGACCGGCATTTTATGTAATATTAATTGTGAATTTGGTGTAAATATAAAGCCGAATGCAAATATATTCAATGATTGTACGTTGGTGTGAGTGAAACATTTCTGCATTATAAATTTGCTTTATTTAGTATATGATTTTTCAAAGCAAGAGTTTATTTAATTGCATTATTTTTGATTTATAAGGAATATTCTAAGCCTTGGAAAAATTTTCCTTTAAAAGGTATTTTGTTCATAAATTTTGAAAATGATTTTATAAAGTCTCTAAAAATCCAAGTTATTTTATGGTTTAAATTTTATAATTTTTGAACTTGTATTTTATTTTATAAAAATAAATCTTTACAAATTTTATTTGTTATAATTAGCAAATTACATGGCTACCCTTGCATGCAAATACTCTTCCAATTCAACTAAGGGGCAAGGAAGACATTTCCAACCCCACTCACTTTCATTCTACTAACCAAATTACCACTTTGTCCTTGCATGCAAATCTACCTAACTATGTTGGAAGGTTACTCTTGTAAAATCTCAAATCCGCTCACTTTTGGTCAAATAAAAACCAAACTAACATGATTATTACTCCACTTTCACCCCACCATTTCCACACTCCTCCTTTCCTCCCCCTCCTCTCGGCTCTCCCCTCTCCTCTCGGCTTTTTGGCCGAAGCCATACCCCCCCTCCCTTTTCGTCATTCTTCATTTAAGCTCCCACTTTCCAATCAAGTAAATGTTACTTCCTATATCTTGATCATACATAATTCAAAGAGTGTTGAGTGAAAAGTTTAAGTTTAAAGGTTGCATGTAAAGGTTTTAGTGAAACTCAAAATACAACCTTGATTCTTGTGAGTTTAGGGTTGTTTTTGAGAGGACTACAAGGAATGGAGAAGTGCCAAGTCTTGAGAGGGAAACTCTTGATGATTAAATGGCCATTCCCATCCATTTCATTCGGCCATGACCATATGGGAGCCGAATGAATGGTCCTTAAGACTATTCTTTTTGCTTAAATCAATTTTTGCATGTTTATGTGATAATGACTTGAATTTTGTGGTGAAAATTTGATAAAACTCTTTGCATGCTAAGTGATCATCTAGGTATAGCTTATTCTAGGCTTGTATGCCAATTTTATGATAGAATATATGTAGAAAATATGTTGTTTTGGTTTGCAAAACCCGAAGACATGCATGCATGTGGATTTCTCTTAGAATGTTATAAGATTTTGATCATTTGGAAAGATTTTGTTAGTGAGCCTTAATTTCAGTAGGAATAATGTGTTAATATTGATTTATGCTTCTTGATGCATGGTAATAATTCGTGGTTATATTTTAATAAAAATGCATATTTTGTTGTTTCAAAAGCATGAAGATTTATGAGTTGTGAAGTGTAGTTTCTTTTGTTTTGCCATAATTGTACCTTAGGTAAGGATGATCTCACCCAAGGTTATTTTGAGAATAAGGGAGTTAGTTCAGTAGACTACCATGTTTAAGTCTTGGTTTGAGTATTGGGTTGTTGGTAGTTGAGTTTGTCAAGTCAAAACCTTGGAGAAAGGAGAGTTATAGTTTCTGCAAAAAATCAGTTTAGAACTCTGAGGTTTAGAGTGAGTTTTGACCATGTCATTGATGTGCACTTTGAGGCCCAAGCCAGGCCCTTGAGCCACATCAAGTTTGTGAGATGCACTTACGTCAGGAGAGTCTTGTGTAAAAGTTTTGATGGAAAACTTGTAGTTTAAGAGTGTCTAATGCACTCAAGAAACCATAGTTGTTATTCTGAAATTTGCACCAGTGAGCACTTTCACTTATCACATAGTTTTAGAACACTTAGGAGTGAGTATTAGGTCGACCACCATAGTTGTAAGATAGTATAAGGTCAGTAGAGCAAAAGGTACAAGTGAGGGTCAATAGGTTTTGGATAGTTTAGTAAAGGCACATCGAGTTAGGAAGCCAAAATTAGAAGACTTTGTCTAGTTTAGCCACCAAGTGACTTAAGTTCTGAGTCGAGATCATCCAAGCCTAGTGTTGCATTATGGTATATATGATGTTATTAATATATGATATGTGATTATGTGGCTATGTGTGAACATTTGTAATTTAAAAGTGAATACAAAATTAAGTGCATATAGGCCTAAGTGCCATCCGTGTTAAATTTCGGGTTGTAAATAGTTTAAGATGGTAAGAATATATTATAATGAGGATTATTATTATTTATGTAGGATCTCGAGACGAGGGAAAACTTGCCATAAAGGTCGAGTGAATCTCCAGTTGTTGCTCCTAACAGTCAGACCAGACCAGCCTTTCTCAAGGCAAGTGATTCAACTTGACCTTCGTATTTACTGTAAATAGTTCATATATATCGATGCAATTATCCTGAGTCATTTCGATATATTTAAATCAAGCGTATCTTTTGTTTATCTTTGAGTTATATAGAGATTCCATGAACCCTCGAGTACGTATTGCAAGTAGTTCAAAAGTCTTTTTCATGATAGTTAAATGCCATGATAAAATGAAGAGTTGTTATATTACTTGATTGATCCACTTGATTAACATGCTGATGATTCTTAAGTATTGATATCTCATCCTGAAGAAACTTACCTTGAATCCTGAAAGCCAGATATTTATAAAAGTGATTCATCATTGATTGATACCCCTCTTTCTTATCCTAAAGCTTGACAATTCTGATATATCCTGAGCTAAAGATCATTTCTTCATACCTTAACACCCTTAGTATTCATGAAGCTTATCTTCTTGATGATCCAACACCTATACCTTGACGAGAAACCATTGCTTTAAGCCCAGTTTGGCATTACCCCTTCATATTATCCATTAGCCTCACTAAATTTTCTTGTCCAAGTTTTGACATATGAAAACCTTTTAGTTACCCTAATAGAGTAAAGTTTTGTGAATCATGGCCCTGAGAGTTAGTATCATTTTCCCCGTGTTTTGAGTTAATCTATAATCCCTTGATAAAAATGTTTACTGTAAAAAGAGATTTTAGTTATAATTCGGCATCAGTGTTTTTGAAATAAATAAAATGTGGGTTTTCAGTCCCAAAGAGGGATAAATGTTTTCTTTGAAATGTGGATCTGGACTGAGATGCGAGTCATTTCCACACTTATATTAGGCTTAAAAGTTGCCTATGGATTCCCATTAATGTTTTAGAACCCAACGAGGTTCGGGATTACTTCACGGCTGATCACCGGCTGTAATCCGTAGCGTCATAAAATGATTTTGATTAAGACATGATTTTAAAATTGTTTTGATACAAGCAAAATGATGCCATCGCGCATAGTTTTATCTCTCGTTATCATTGGTTATGTCTTTCCATTGTCATTCTTTAATGTATATCTCGATTTATGTTTTGTATCGTACTGTTAGCACTTGTTGAGCATTTGGCTCACTCCTTGCTTTACCCTGATATTACAGCTAGCAGCTATGGTTAGATTCAAGCAGAATGCCCATAAGACCTGTGATGCTGATGCTTATGTTCGAGCTCAGGTAGAATTAGTTTGTGTGAGGACTCAGTTTTTAAAATCAGATGTAATAGCTGGTAGTGTTGGGCTGTTCCAAACCCTAAACTGTAAGATCTTGGATTTGGTTGTATTATTTCTTTTAAAATTTTGTAACAGCTATATTTATTTTGTTGTTCAAGTTGGGGGTGTGACAAAATATGAGTTTCATAATTTTTGAAGAATCCAAGAATTAAATATGGATTTTTCATTTTAAATAAATTCAGAAAATCATTGAAGAATAAATAAATAACAAAATATTGATTTGTAAATTTTGTAAAATCCCTAAAATAATTAGCAAGATTATAAAAATCATAAAAACAATCTTGGAGACAACCCAAGTAATTTTGGAAATAAAATTGTCATAAAATCATTTTTTTAAAAAGTGAAACAAAAATAACATTGTGCACCAGCTAATCATAAATACACACTACGCAATCCAACAATCACATATAAACAATAATAACTAAACACAGAGACCATAAGTAATAAAAACTTTTTTATTAATTATCTACGCAATAATTACATATTTAAATATTTGAGAAATATACGAGTCATTATAAGCTCAAGGTACAACAGAGTATCATGCTTTAGGGTAAGGATAGGGTTGTCAAACAATTATGAACAATCGTTAAGGAACAACTGACTTTTAGGTATCAAGACAAGGTTACTGGGTATAACTTGCACATGGTTCAACATCATAATTACTTTGGTATACTAGCATGATAGGACTTTGGATTTACTTGCATAGCAATCTTCAAGTAAAGTTAAACTACTCGAAATAATTACTTGAGGGTTCATGTCATTTTCATATACTACGGATGTAGATTCGAAAGCACTTGGTTCATGTATATCAAGGTGAATTAAAATACTCGCATCGTATATATATGAACTAGTTATCACACACTTGCAATATAAATAAAATATGCAGGTTGAATCAGTTGTCTTGAGAAGGCTTGACTTGACTGGCAGGTAGGAGCAACTGGAAGCTTTACTCGACTTTTATGGCAAGTTTACCCTCGTCTCGAGATCCTACATAAATAATAATAATCTCATTATAATATATTCTCACCAACTCAACCTATTTGTAAACAGAAATTAAACATACTGGCACTTAAGCCTATATACGCACATATTTACAATCACCTTATAAGTACATTAGTACACATAGCCACATATGCTCACATACCACATTTAAGTACAAAATAATATAACACCCACTATATTGCATCACTAGGCTTGGATGATATCACTCCACTTACTTAAGTCACTTCGTCGATATACTAGACAAATCCTCAAATTTTGACCTCCTAACACGAAGAGCCTTTACTAAAACATCCAATTCCTATTGACCCTGACTTGGCCTTTCACTATACTGACTATAAGCTATCTTTCAGCCATGGTGGTCAACCAAATCTTCACTCATAAGTCCTCTAAAACTATGTGATAAGTGAATGTGCTCATTATAGTAAATTTCAGAATGACATCTATGGTTTCTTGGGTGCATTTGACACTCTTATACTTCAAGTTTACCTCCAAAACTTCTACACTAAACTCTTCTGATCATAAGCAACTCCTAAACTTGATGTGGCTCAAGGGACTAGCTTGGGCCTCCCTAGGCCTAAGCTCAAAGTCCATGATTCCCCTATTTTTCTGGGCAGAAAAGGTCCTGACTTAAACTAACTTTTGACACATGATTCTAACCCAAATCCTATGATCTATGGCTGGAAAAACTCCTCTGACACTCCCTCTAACTAAGGCTCAATAGGGTCTAATGAGGGCCTACCTATGACATGGTCAAAACTTCCTAATTCTAAGTTGCAACAAAACTGTCCCCTGCTAGACAGATTTTGTGTTTCCACTCGTGCACCTAACCAAACGTCTTATAAATCTCTAAAAGACACCTAAAACCTATTGTATACTCCTAGTCTTAGCTTCTGGTGGCTTGGGCCTCAAAGTGCACAACAATGACAAGGTCAAATCTCACTCTAAACCTCATGGTACCAACCTGATTTTCTGCAGAATCTAATGCTCTCCTTTTTATCATGATTCTTACTTGACAAACCAAACCAACAACAACTAAAACCCTAACTAAACTTCAACCAAGGTGATCCACTGAGCTAACTCTCTTACACTCAATATAGGCTTAGTGGAGATCATCCTTACCTAAGGTGCAACATAGCAAAATAAAAGTTAACACATTACACAAATTACAAGTCATCAAGTTTTCAAAAGCAACAATTTATATCTTCTTCATATATATTCGAATTAACATCACATACTAAGGAGCACAAATCAAGATCAATATCTTAACCCTACTAAAATTAAAGCTTACTAACAAAATCAATTCAAATGATCAAGAACTTTCGAAAATTAAGAGTTGATTTCTATGCATGCATGCCTTCGAATATTTAAGCCAAAATTATATGATTTCCAAATAAATTTTTTAATCATAAAATCAACATGCAAGCATAGCATAAACTATAACTAAATGATCACTTAGCATGCAAAGGGTTTTATCAAGTTTTCTACTACAAAATTCATGTTATCATCACAAAAACACACAAAAATGAAATAAGGCAACAAAACACCACTAAGAACCATTCATTCGGCTCCCTGAAGGTCATGGTCGAATGAAATGGAAGGGAAATGACCATTAAAATCAAGAGCCTCATTCCCATGACTTGGCATTTCACCATTCCTTGTAGTTCTCTCAATAATACAACCTTAAATCCATGAGAATCAAGATTGTACTTTGAGTTCCAGCTAAAACTATGCCATGCAAGATCAAAACTTAAACTTTTTACTGAAACTTCTTTGGATTATATATGATCAAGATATAGGAAGTAACATTTACTTGAATGGAAGTTAGGTGCTTGAATGAAGAATGAAGAAAAGGGATGGGGTAGGGCTTCGGCCAAAAAGCCGAGAGGAAGGAGCCGAGAGGGAGGGGATGGAGGTGAGTGAGGGTGGAGTGTGGAGTGAATGAAATGATCCTCTCATTTTGTGCTTGGTTTTATGCTTTTGATTGACTAAAAGAAGTAAGTGGAAATGAGAATTTACAAGACTAACCTTCCAACATAGTTAGATCATTTTGCATGCAAGGTCAAGGAGGTAATTTGGCTAACAAAATGTGAGTTAGTGGGGTTGGAAATGTCTTCTTTGCCCTTTTAGTTGAATGGAAGAGTATTTGCATGCAAGGGTTTCCATGTAATTTGCTAATTACTAAACAACTAATTTTCGAAGATTTATTTTTATAAAATAAAATAAAAGTTCAAAAATTATAAAAATTGTACCATAAAATAACTTGGATTTTTAGAAATTTTATGAGATCACTTGTCACACCCCCAACTTAACGAACAAAATAAATAGAACTATTACAATATTTAAAAGAAAGTAAACATAAATGAATCCAAGATCTTATAGTTTAGGGTTTGGAACAGCCCATCACTACCATCTATTACAACTGATTTTAATATCGAGTCCTCACACAAAACTATCTCTTATTCTACCTGAGCTCGGACATACGCATCGGCATCACAGGTCTTATGTGATGTCTGCTTGAATCTAACCATAGCTGCTAGCTGTAATATCAGGGTAAAGCAAGGAGTGAGCCAAATGCTCAACAAGTGTTAAACTATATGGTATAAAACATAAATCGAGATATATATAGAAGAATGACAATGCGAAGGCATAACCAATTTTAACAAGAGATAAAACTTTGAGTGATGGCATCATTTGCTTGAATCAAAACATTTTCAAAATCATAACTTAAACAAAATCATTTTATGATGCTACGGATTACAGCCGGTGATCAGCCACGAAGTAATCCTGAACCTCGTTGGGTTCTAAAACATTAATGGGATCCCTAGGCAACTTTTAAGCCTACAATATAAGTATGAAAAGGACTCGCGTCTCAGTCCACATCCACTATTCAAAGAAAACAGTTATCCCCCTTTGGGACTGAAAATCCATATTTTAATTATTTCAAAAACTGATGCCGATTTATGATAAAATCTCTTAAGTAGTAAACATTTTTATCAAGGGATTATAGATCAACTTGAAACACTGGAAATATGACACTAAATCTCAGGGCCATGATCCACTAGACCTTACTATATTAGGGTAATTGAGAGGTTTCCATAAACAAGAACTTTGACAAGGAGATTTCGCAAGGCTATTGGATAATATGAAAGAATAATGCCAAACTAGGCTTAAAGCAAATGTTTTCGACAAGGTACAAGTACTAGAACATCAAGAAGATAAGCTTCATGAATACTAGGGGTGTTAAGGTATGAAGAAATGATCTTTAGCTCAAGGTAATTCAGGATTGTCGAACTTTAGGGCAAGAAAAAGGGTTATCAATCAATTAAGAACAACTTTAAAGAATATCTTGTTGGATTTTAATCGCAGCGGAGGCAAGGTAAAACACTTTTACACACATAAAATCCAAATAAAAGCATATAAATCGTGGTAAAAACATAGGGATCGATTACTAACCTTTAATATGCGATCCAAGAGCAACGATCGGAGATCCTTAGCAGCTGCTCCTCAAACGTGAGGCACTCCACCGGTATTCACCAAGAAAACAACGTTAAGGAGGAGGAGGAGGTGGAGAGAATTTGGTTTTCTAAAACTTTTGGGTTTTAGGGGTTCTTGGGTTCGAATAAAAATAGGGTCTATAATAGTATATTTATAGGCAAAATTTTCAGCTGAAATTTTTCCATAAATATTATTATTATTATCCCATTTATTATTCTCATTAATAATTAAAACACCTTTTAATTATTAATCCTTTTTCTAAACACTTTAGAAATAATTCTCTCTCTTGATTTAATTTCCAAAAATTAAATCCTTAATTAATAATATTAAGAACTTTTCTTAATTAATTTATAATCAATTAAATCTCATTTAATCAATTATTAAATTTGCCAATTAATTATTTATTTCATAAATAAATAATTATTAGCCATTATTAATTAATTCCTCCACCATAAAATCATTCTCTTTTTATGGTGTGACCCTGTAGGTTCAATATTAAGCCGGTAGTAAAAATAAATAATAATAAAACTATTTTATCATTATTTATATAAATTCTCTAATTTATTAAATATGATTAATTAATTAATCACATTTATTCTACATCGTGAGGGATACTTCTCAGCATATCGCGACTATCCGGATAATATGAATTCACTGCTTAGAATACCAAGAACCTATTCAGTGAATAGTTACCGTACAATAAACTCCTTCTACCCTACAATGTCCTGATTAAATACAAGGCATGGATCTCGTGTCAAGCCTATCTAATTCAATCACTTGCTTACCATTTACTATGTTTAGTTCTATGCAAATTAAAACTCCTTTCTAATTTCATTCACTCTGGCCAAAGATTCCTGAACTAGCATAAGTGGATTAGCCTTGAACATTCGCTTCCTTCACTGGAAGGGGTAGATCCTTTATTGATCATACACTATCTTCGTGTACAAATTCCTATACCCAGTAGGGCCCTAATAATTGTCCCTGGAGACTAAGAACTAAACCAAAGCATAGTTCAGTGTACACAAGATGACTATGATGACCTCAAGTCTAAGGATACTTGTACAACTATCACTATGTGAACAACTGCTGACACGTGAGTGAACTCCATCAGTTGTTCAGTTGTGTGAGTCATGTTCAGTGAACTTATTCCATAATAAGCACCTACATACTAGCTATAGTGTCACCACACAAATATCTATGAGAACAGACATCCTTCATAATGAAGCAAGCATAGTATGTACCGATCTTTGCGGATTATTAATTACCAGTTAGTAATCCTACGACCAGGAACTATTTAAGTTTAGAGTTATCATCTTTTAGGTCTCACTATTATGATCTCATCATAATCTATAAAAAGCTTTACTCTAAACTATGGTATATCTTATTTAAACACTTAAATAGATAAAGCCCGTAATAAAAACAAAACAAGTCTTTTATTAATATCAATGAAATCAAAACAGATTACATAAAAGTTATTCCTAAATCCTCATACATGATTGGACTTAGGACATATTCCTTTCAATCTCCCACTTGTACTAAAGCCAATCACTCTGGTATCTAATACCCATCTTGTCTTTATGACGATCAAAGTGACTTTCATAAAGTAGCTTTGTGAGTGGGTCTGCTATGTTGTTATGTGTGTCAACTCTAATTCAATACAATACAAGCAATATTACCGCGCTCCCACTAACCCTTTTGTAGACGCATGGTTCATCTTCATTTTTGATAAAATCAAACTCTTTGATTGTCTCATCAAAATGAATGTTCCATCTTTCGAGAAGCTTGCTTTAACCACATATGGTTTGCAGCAGCTTACACACTAGATTTTCATTTCTCTTGGAAAGAAAACCATCTGGCTATTTGCCAAATCTCATAGTCGTAGTAAGCAGCATCCGCAAGCAAAATCCGAACTGATTATAACAGGGCTACAGGTAAAAGGTTTCATCAAAGTCAATCCATTGCCTTTGTTTGAATTTTTTTGCCACAAGCCTGGCCTTAAAGGTCTCCACCTGGCCATCTGCTCTAATCATTCTTTTGTATCCCGTATACATAGATTTCATTCCGGATTTCATGGCACTATGCCATTTCTCTGAGTCAACACTACTCATAGCCTCATTATAGGTTACAGGGTCGTCATCATCAATGATCGACAACTCATTGTCATTCTCAATGACAAGGCCATAATACCTCTCAAGTTGGTGAGACACTCTCCCTGATCTATGAATGGGCTGTTCCACAACAGGTTGTTCAGTCAGAACAGGTGTTTCCACTCGATCTGTAGTAGTTTCTGCTTCTTGAACTTCATCAAGTTCAATTTTGCTCCCACTATTTCCTTCAAGGATAAACTCCTTTTCCAAGAAGGTAGCATGTCTGGAGATAAACACCCGATGATCGGTGTAAAAGTAATACCCTAAAGTCTCTTTAGGATATCCCACAAAACTACATTTTACGGATCGATATTCCAGCTTATCTGGGTCAACTTTCTTGACATAAGCTGGACATCCCCAAATCTTAACATGTTTAAGACTCGGTTTCCTTTCTTTCCATATCTCATACGAAGTTTGAGGAACAGATTTTGGAAGGCACTATATTCAGTAAATATGCTGAGGTTTCCAATGCATAACCCCATAGGAATACTGGAAGATTCGCATAGCTCATCATGGACCGAACTATGTCTAACAAAGTTCGATTTCTCCTTTCAGATACCAATCTGGAGGAGTCCACTGGGAGACTATACCATTTACTTTGAGATAATCTAGAAACACTCCATTAAAGTATTCACCACCTCGATCTGATCAAAGAGTTATAATACTATGTTTGGTTGTTTCTCCACTTCATACTTATATTCTTTGAACTTTTCAAAGGCCTCAGACTTGTGTTTCATCAAACACATCTCCGAATCCAGATCTATCATCTATGAAAGTAATGAAGTATGAAAATCCACTCATGGCTTGCATAGACATTGGTCCACATACATCTGTGTGTACCATTCCTAGCAAATTTGCAGCCCTCTCTCCATTTCTACTAAATGGAGACTGCAGTGTCACAATGAAGTGAGATTTTCATCATCCCTTTTCTTTTATTAGTTTGTTCAATCTGAAGTAAATTATGTCACATTTATACAGACCATTATTTAAAGTACCACGTCCATAAAGAATATTATCTCTAAGAATAGAACATTCATTATTCTCAATAATAAATGAAAATCCAGCCAAGTCTAACATGGGAATAATATTCCTCACAATCGAGGGAACAAAATAACAATTATTTAAAACAATAGTCTTGCCCGTAGGCATATGTAAATGAAATGATTCTACATCTTCAGCAGCAACTCTTGCTCCATTTCCTATCAGTAGAATCACCTCCTCTTCCTCAAGAGTCTTACTTCTCCTTAGTCCCTGCAACAAATTGCAGATATGAGAACCACATGTGGTATCTAATACCCAAGTAGAAATTTGATTTAATGACATATTCACTTCTATCATGAACATACCTGAATCAGAAGCGGTAGTCTCACTACCCTTCTTCTTCTTCAATTCTGCAAGGTAAACCTTGCAGTTCCTCTTCCAGTGCCCCACCTTGTTACAGTGAAAGCAAACAACTTTGCTCTTGGGGTCTTCAGCTTTTGGTGGAACCGGCGTTTTCTCACCTACTTTCTTCTTCTTGGAAGGGTTCCTCTTCCTTTTCTTAGGATTGAAACCTTCACCAATTAGAAGAACAGAACTCTTCTTAGGGGGAAAATTCGATTCTGCAGTCTTCAACATGTTGTGGAGTTCAGGCAGGCTGACATCCAACTTATTCATGTGAAAGTTCACAACAAACTGCGAGAACGAACTCGGAAGCGATTGCAAGACCAAGTCTTGGCTCAGCTCCCCATCCATGGCAAAACCAAGTTGTCCAAGACGTTCAATCAAATTGATCATCTTAAGTACATGGTCATTCACAGATGATCCCTCAGACATCCTACAACCGAACAACTCATTCGATATCTCATATTGAGCTGTCCTCCCCGCCACATCATACAACTCTTGTAGATGCATGAGGATAGTGTGAGCATCCATATGCTCATGTTGCTTCTGTAGCTCAATGTTCATGGAAGCTAGCATGATGCATTGAGCAACATTTGCATCATCTATCCACTTACGATACATAACATGTTCATCATTATGTGCATCACTAGCAGGTTCAGTAGGCTTAGGTGAGTCAATCACATATTCCAGCTTCTCAATCCTGAGAACAATTCTCAAGTTTCGAAGCCAGCCAGCATAATTAGGACAAGTCAATTTGTGAGCATCCAGTATGCTCCTGAATGATAGTGTAGAAGATATAATGTATATTGTAAATCTGTAAATGATAAACACATAACAACACTTAGCAAATGTAATAACCCCAATTTTTGAGAAATTTTGAAACCCTTATGAATAGTGTTTTTGCTGAACGAGAAAACTTTTCATGCCACGCTATGTAGGGGTTCTGTTATTGATCTTATGGGATATTATTAGTACTCTATGTGGTATATAAGTGTATGTAAAGATCGTCAGAATCCAATTCCGAACACTTTGATTTTTCCCGGAAATCCACAAGATACGGAGAGAATTGAGTATAAGGTAACAGGATAAAAAGGATTTAAATTAAAGGATTATAGGAGAGGATCATAGAAGGAATACAATATATTGAGAAAGGTTAAGGGAACCTAAGTAATAAGATCCCGGGTATGATCCCTCAAACGATAAACGAGAACGAAAGATAAGCGAACCGTAAAACAAATAAGTGACCAAGAGACAAGCTTGTACAAGAAGCCAGGGACTGTGACATCATCAAACCACAAGGTGTGGACAAGTGGGAGCATTATGACATGTGCAAGGTGACATAAGCATGACATGGGAAGGAAGGAGGTGTGGTTGAATAAGGACCACACAAATTCAAGGGCAAGGTAGTAATTTGCTAAATCAAATACAAATCAAGCCAACCAAGCTAGCAAAATCATTTCATCAAAAATCAAAAACAACCAAGGCATTTGTTCTTCATCTTAGCTCTCGGCTTTTTACATTTTTTAAAGGCAAGATTTTTCAAAATCAAGATCCAAGCATCCTAAATTGGTAAGAAAATTCCCTAATCATCTTTATGCTTAGTTATGGCTATATCATGAGTTTAAGCCATTAATTCTTTCTCTAACTTCTTCATTCAATCAAAGAAGAAGATAATGAATAGTGTTTTCAAGTTTTTAACTTGAACTTTTTCTTGTTTTTCTTGAAGATCCAAGCTTTCCTAAGGCTTCTCAAAGCTTCTTAAGGCTTCCTAGCTCCACCCACCACTTCAAGGAAGGTATACCATTTCCAAACCCTAGGTTCATATATATTATAAGGTGATTTTGATGAGTAGGATGTTATTGTAGTTGTTGTTATGATTTAGAGTTTGGGATTTGGAATGGTAGTGTAATGGAATGGTAATTTTGTGGTTTTGATTTAAAAGAACTTAAGAATGATTAAAGTTAAGTTTAAGCATAAGTATGAAAGATTAAATTGAATTGGTTGGGGTGGTTATGATGTGATAAGGATGGAGGATGGTTGTATGTTGGATTTGAGGTTGATTTGGGTTGATTGTGGATGGTTTAAAAATTGGAAATCGCGTAAACATAGCCGTCGTAACGTCCGATTTTCTTTGGACTGTTTTTGTGCATAGCATTAAGACCCGAGGACCCCCTGCTAGATTGTGACCACTGCCATGTTTAGATAGCTCATGTTACGAGCTTCATTTTGATATGTAGTTCGTTCGGTTCCGATTTACGGTTTAGGAGAAACGACCGTTTCAAGTAACGGCGTTTCGCGAACGAAACTTTTTCCCTCGCCTTACTTTGGAATGTAGGTTATAGACCAAAAAGGGTTAATTAATGTATGAAACATTTATGGTAAGTGTGTTAGGCAGTTGGTAAGACATTCGCGAAAGAATCGTTTTAAAACTCGTAAAGGTTAAATTATTAAAAATGGTGGAGCCGAGGGTACCCGAGTGACTTAAGCAAATCGGTGAGCGCAAAACTAGCATTAGAGTCTAAGTTAGTTAAAGTATAGATTTACAAGTGATTTTGGTTTAATTCCAACTTACTTGTTGCTTATAGGTTACCAGACTCGTCCCGAGCCATTCGTAACCCCCAGTCGCTCAGGCAAGTATTATATCCGTTATATTGTTGTTGTGATGTATACATTTGTATATGCATGATCTTGCGATAAATGCCTATGGGTTATTTAGCAAAAATGTTGCAATATATTGAAGCATGCTGCTATGGTATATATATGCATGCCTGTTTCATATTCTTTCCATATATAATTGTTGATTCAGTTGATAATACCTATGCTAGAGGATAGCGGTAACTTGCATATACCCTTAGTATAGGGACCCAAAAGGTGGAAATATTTTCTAAACCGGGAGTCGAGGATCCCGAGTATAATATATATATTTATATAAATATATGGTTATAGTTTTCAAAACTATTAATCGAATAAGGTTTATTCGATAACTTTATTTTATTTAATGAATATTATCTTGAATATTCATTCGAGGACTTATGACTCCTTTATATTATTTATTGAATATTACTTGGATATTCATTTGAGGATGTATGACTCCTTTATTTTATTTAATGAATATTATTTATAATATTCATTCGAGGGCTTATGACTCAGCTTTATTTATTTATTTGAATATTATTTGAATATTCATTCGAGGGCTTATGACTCTTTTATATATTATTATTGAATATTATTTGAATATTCATTCGAGGACTTATGACTCAGTTTATATTATTTAATGAATATTATTTGAATATTCATTTGAGGATCTATGACTCCGATTATTTGCTGAAATATATTCTTTATTTTATTAAAGAATAAGGTGTTAATAATCAAACTTATTTTCGATTATTCAAATAAAGATAATACTTTCATATAAGTATATCTTTGGTTATTTAATACTCGTTTCAAGTATAAGTTTTAATACTTCTACTTCAATTATTTTTATAAAGATTATTCTTTATGGGAATATTATTTAATTAATAATATTCAGATATCTTCTAATATTCTGGGGACTGATTTACTTCATTAAATCAGCTTTACTCCAAACACTCTTTAAAGTGTTTTCGAGTCTTCAAAATGATTTTTAAAGTCAGAGCGGATCCCAAAACTCATTTCTATATTTAAGATCTTCCTTTTTAAGGGGATTTAAATACTCGCTCAAAACCTGGGGAATCCGGCTCTGTGGTGTATTTTATATTCGCAACGAGGTTGCAGTTTTGGTAAATGAATTGATTACTTGCCCAACGTTCGGGAAGTAAGCCCATCTAATTGAGTCGGCATAAGCGACAGGCCGGGGTACGGTCTATTATTGTGTAAGTGGCTGGGTGGCAGTCCATCAACGCGTGAGGGGCCGGGGTACGGTCTAGCGCGAGGTCCTAATGCGGCCAGGGTGATGACCGGTGAGGAATTCATCCATCTATAGTAGAAAAGGTTACTTATTGGTATCTTTGCCTGATCAGCAAGATATCGGGTTTATGCCAAAATTCTTTTCCTTTCCAAAATTCATTGGATGTTTCAAACTCTGTTCATACTTTACATAACAGAGGTTCCAGGAAATGTTTTAGAGATATATATATGTGGATATATATATATCGGGACTAAATAAAGTATCTCATAACTTTTTCATTCAATAATATTTCAAAGATTGAATCTATTCAAGTCTTATCTTGTGGTCTCATCAGTGGGATGAACTTTTGAAACTAATTATAACTTGAACGGTGGTAGTTCAAGTAGTATTGGGAAAGATATAAGTATATTGGGGTATTTGGTAACCTCATCTTTTAAACTTATATCTAATTAATAATTGTCTTATGAATGACAAAGATTTTCAGAAAAACGTTGAGACAAGGTTAGATATATGAGATCACCTTGCAACGCTATTTTTTATACATTTATACACTAGGACTTTGTGTATATTATGCATGGAAGAGGACTTCCAATATTTTGAAAAGTATATATGTATATATACTGAATATTTTGCGACTTCATCGCATTAAGATATCAAACTTGGTTCATTTCTTTTGACCAAGACTTTCATGAGTATTATAAGTAGGCTCATATATTGTAAATCATTATACATATTATTTTGGTGGGCTTGCTGCTCACCCTTGCTTTATTTCTTTATCACACAACAACAGTTAGGAAAGATGGCCAGACTCCAGCAGACCCAGCGCAAGCGCGTGGGAAGCGTCCCGCGTCTTCCCGTTGATGTTGTAGCTGCTATAGCTGCAGAGGTAGATCTATTGTAGATCAGACCATCTACTTTTGAGAATCAATTATGTATAATTATAACTTGTGGCAGATAATGGCAATTAACTGTAAATTTATCAAGTAATCATTTTGGGTTGTAATAACTTTTAAATTGTGGATTCAAAGACTTGTACTTATTTAAATTTCATCTCTGAGACTATAACGGGTTGTGGTGTGTGTTAGTGTGGGGTCACAACATAAGGTTATTTATTATTAATTAAGTGAAGTGATATTGTGGAAAGAAAGACCGTGACGACCCGGATCCCCGACCCCGGATCTGGGGGTGTTACAGAAATGGTATCAGAGCCAAGCGTTATAAACCTCAGAGATGATGGAACGTTAAGATAATAAGTTCACTAAGATAATAAGAACTCTTGCCAAGTTCATAGTCGGACTACCTAACGTAGTACTGACAGTTAAAACCCTTATGGGAACCCTTATAAATATAGCGATAGAAGCGTAGTTCGTTATCGTATATAGTAGCGGGACTCCGAACCCTGAGGTTGAGGAGCAACAACGCGATGATGTTTTATTACTCATTGGAGATCAGATTATGGATCCGATAGAGCGTCCTAACGCAGGACCGGATGATATTGATATTGAGGATGTAGCGGTTGAGGAGGTTGTCCTAGAAGGGAAAGTTGTTGAGGAGGATCCCATGGAGGATCCTGACAAGATTGGATAAAGGACCACTGATGAATTGATGACCATGGTTTGGTCGACTACCAGAGGTAGGATTGGCCGGTCACTACCGGAGGTTCGTTCAAGTTGTAAAGATAGTAGCCCCTTTAACGCGGCTTACTCGTAAGACTGAGAAGTTCAAATGGACAGATAAATGCGAGAACAGCTTTCAAGAACTGAAGCAGAGGTTGGTGATGGCCCTTATGCTGGCATTGCCGGATGGAAAAAGGAGATTTTGTGAAGTGTAGTGACGCTTCGCACAAAGGCTTAGGGTGCGTGCTTATGCAGCACGGTAAGGTAATCGCGTACATGTCAAGACAATTAAGGTAATATGAAATTCGATATCCCTGCCCATAAGCTTAGGCTCGTGGCAATAGTTTTACCCTAAAGATTGGAGGCACTACTTGTATGGAGAGAAGTGCGAGAATTACCTAAGCCATAAGTGCTCTAGTACATTTTCACGTAGAAAGAGCTCAACATATGCCAGAGGTGGCAGTTAGAGCTAATCAAGAATAATGATTGGGAGATTCTTTATCATTCGGGGAAAGCCAATGTGGTGGCTGATGCCCTTAGTAAAAAGGAGAGACTCAAGATGATAATGTCTTTGGGAGAGTTTATAAGAGATTTTGGAAATAGTAGTGAAGGTAACCGGAGCCGGTACCGAAAAGCTGTTTGAGATTGCAATAGAGACCGAATTATTGGAAAAGAGCATACGGTGCTAGAGGAAGATGATAAGGGAATAATGAGGTATTCCTACAGAATTTGGGTTCCAAATGTTCAAGAGCTTAAAGATGAGATCTTAGATGAAAGCTAGTTTGAGGAATAAGAATTAGGGCAAACCCTGAATGTGATAGTCAGGGAGGACGCCATCAAGATAGAAGGAACCAATAACATAATGAAGTGGAAAATGAGGATTTTAACGTATAAGATAACCCCAAGTATGGGAGAAGGATGACACATTTCATACTAAGGAAACAGAAAGACGAGTAAGGAAAGGAGACCCGAGACGGTACTCCTATACGGAAATTCATGGATCTATCTAAAAAAAAAAAAAAAAAAAAAAAAAAGAACTTAGACTACTATCCCCAACCACCACCTTGAGGAAACAATGCGGTAGGAAATTCTTTCATGACCTTTAAGTCGCTAAGCTCTCAGAGTTCCAAGGAACAAGCTGACCCTGCCGAGGCAAGAGCCTGGCTAAAGGAAATATAGGAATCATTTGAGATTCTGAATGATTGACGAATCACAAAAGAGTGTTTTTGTCACTTACCCTCCTAAGAGAGAGACCACCCACTGGTGAAAGACCAAGGAAGGCACGGAGCAAGAGATTATAATAAACTGATTTAAGTTCAGTCAATTGTTTTAGGAAAGTACTTCCCAAGGTTATGGAGATAGTGTAAAAGCTTTAGAGACAGAACAAAGGCAGACGAGTATGATGAATTATGAATCTAAGTTGTAAAAGTTATCAAGATTCGTTCTGAGGACACGAATCCAGAATGACGGGATGTATGAAATCAATGTTTATGTTGTGTTGGTCCATGAAATAATGATAAGAGAAAGGAAAATAAAAAGAAACTGAAGTGGAAAGGAATATAAAGGCAATAGAGTTTGAGGAATGATAAGGGAGTTGGGTATGAGGAAACCCTAAAGACTCGTAACAATAGACATAGAAAAGTATGTAATCGTCAGGATGAGGGTGATATACCATGAGTTAAATTGATGGTTGAAGGTATAAGAGATACATATATATTATCCCCTGTAAGTTGGGAGGATTCGAAGAAACCTTGAGATAGTTCGAAGGATAAATAATGAGACGCGGATAGACTGAGGAGACAAGAAAGTAAGAAATTAAGAAAATTGGATGAAGGAAGTGACCTTCAAGAATGTGAAGTGTAAGACCGGTGGCTTGATACCCAGGAAGGGAGACGCCAGGTATGAAAGATATCCCAACATTGAGATGACTGTTGAGATAAACAACAAAAGTAAATAAGGATTTATTAAGAAGAAGTTCACGTTGAACACGACCAATATCTTCCAGATCATCCATGTGATCATTACCAAATCAGGAAAGAAAAGCGGATAACCATTTTTATCTTTTGGAGGCCATGTGGATTGACCTTAACTTGAATAAGGATGCTATTGTGAAATTCGGTATAGACTATCGAGGTGGAAATGATTGAATAAGACACCCTTATTAGGGAGATATGACTTGATTTATCCATGGAAGAAGGCAGGTACCTTTTAAAGGTGGAATTAAGGATAGAACATCGGTAACTTAAAATGAATCCTAGGGGAATGCATAAAGGTTGGCATTTCACCCTTAATAGGGACAGTATGAGTTTTGACAGTATGATTTGGAAAGGGTTAAGGTAACAACAACCTTTAAGAATCAGTGGAGAAATTTTCAGAGGTATATAGACAATGGTTCTAGTAATAGTGAATGGTATTTTGATATGCCCTGTATCTAGGGAATACAGGAGGAACGATTGAAGGATAACCTTAGAGGTTGTACAAGGAGAAAGGTAATATTCAAAATTCTCAAGAATAGAAATGTGGATAAAGGAAATATGACGTAATTATAATGATGCCAAGTGGGGCACGTGTTAAACCACGAGAACGTATGAATCGAACCAGTAAAGGTCAAAATTGTTCAAGGCAATTAGGACTTAAGATAAAAGATGTTCTAAGTATAATTGAGAGTCAATCGTGACAGTGATTAACCTCTAAAGACTGAGGCAATAACTTATGGAAAAAAATGGTGATTTTTTTTTTACTCATCAGATTTTAAGGAAAACATCTTCACATAAGCTGTGATTGAAATAAGGTAGAAAATTTATTTGGAGGTGGTTAATGTGACATTGACTGTAAGGAAATTTTACTATCAGGAAAGGCCAAAGAGGTGGCCGACACTTTAAAGGTAAGAGGATAATTATAGGCGCTTGTGCCAAAGGAATACAGTGATGATGGTTAAAGCTATGAAGGTTGTATTATGGTTTGGAAGATTGACATTCCTTCTGATGACTGTGCAATACCCAACCGTAATAGTAGTTCGGTAAAGGTTTAATTCGTGAAATCGCCAGGAGCGGGCTATCTATCTTAGAAGGTACTATCTTGAGAATGAGCCAGGACTATATTTCAAAAAGGACTAAACAAACCTTTGAGTTAAGTCTTCTATTGAAGGTATATGAGTAAGAATGGTATTAACCTGCTATCGTTGCTTTGAGCGAAACTCTTCTCCAAATTTTATCTGCTTCATGTCATGTATGTATGTCAGAATCAGGAGTGTACTCCATGAATCATGAATGGTGATTATGTTACCTCCTTAGAGGGATTTGATACGACATGGATGGACCCCGTATGGTTAGCTATTAAGACTACATGGAAAATGAATGACTACAGTAGGTCAGTGGTGGACCATAGTAAGGCAGCAATGATTCTGCGAGTAATGAGCTGATTACAACCGTGAGAGTTGTATTGGAATGGGTGTTGAGATTGAGTACCACTAATCGGGTCGTGGTAGTGTATAAGTTATCATTGATAGACTAATTAAGTAGAGTATCTACCTAGTGAATTATTATTCTTTCTTATTAATAGAGAGTCGTATTATTATACGAGGAAGGTTGCGGTGCAAGCATAGAATTCAAGTAACGATGATGTCTAGAATGAGATCCCAGATTCGATTTTCGATGTCGAGGGAGTTTCAAAGGTAATTGTGTATAAGCTCGAGGAAGAGCATGGGTCCGTAGAATGATGGACGGGATAGCGAAAATATTTAGGCACGTGAAATGCGAGGCTATAATGCTCGATGCTGACATAAATACGTATATGTTTTGTTCTCCTATGACAAACCTCTATAGTTCAGAGGTAGGTTCCAAGCCAGATATTTTGTGGCAGTATATTTTTTTTTATATATATACAATTCTCTTCAGTTCGTTCTTTTCTCTTCTTTTCATTTCATGTAATTTGAGAAGAACAACCCTTCTAGAAGGGGAGGTATTGCCGAATGACTGTCTATCTGTGTGATAGAAGCCTAGTAGGATACCAACTATTGTTTAATTGCTTGTCAAGTACTAAAGGCTGGCCACCTTCTGTACTAACTATGCGAGATAACAAGTGTTCATGATCATAGTGATCTCTCAACAAATTCCATTACTTCTATATGATTGATCAAACTTTGGGAAATAGAAACAGCTGAAAAAGGAGTAATAAAGTTGTGGTAGTATTCGGAATGGAAACACATTCGTGATACTAAGGTTGACGTGGTTATTAAAAGGTTATAGAACGCTAACGAGCAAAAGTATAACCAGTATAATATTAGGAACGGAAGGTAGTAGCGATTACGAACTGGAAAAGAATGGGTATTGAGAAGCAAAAGCTCTAATGCTAAAAGTTATAATGAGAGTCTGTGCAATAGACTTGAAAGAAATTGGAATGATCACTTAACACGGATTGAGTTTTCTTACGACAATAGATCATATGTCAGTATTGAGATGTCGCCTTATGAGATCCTTGAGGGAAGATAATGTCGATCTCCCTTATGTTAGGATGAAGTAGGAGAGCGGAAGATGCTCGGACCCGAAGTGGTCCAAAGGACCAAAGATATAGTGGATCTTGTCAGAGGGCGACTTGTAGCAGCCCAAGACAGACAGAAGAAATATGCAGACCTAGCCCGAAAGGACAAGGAATATGAAGTAGGGGACTTAGTACTGTTGAAAGTATCCCCTTGGAAGGGATTAATGAGGTTCGGAAAGAAAGGAAAACTAAGCCCAAGATACATTGGACCCTTTGATATATTAAGACGTTTGGGAAGTTAGCATATGAGCTAGCCCTAACCCCGAACATGTAGCAGGCCGTAACGTGTTCCACGTATCAATGTTAAGGAAGTGTAATTCAGATGCCAGATAAATAGAGGCATATGAGCGCATAGATATGCAACCCGACGTAACCTATATGGAGCAACCAGGAAGGGTTATAGAGTGAAAAGGAACAAGTGCTTAGGAGAAGGATTATCAAACTAGGCAGAGTTTGGTGGTAGAACCACAATGTAGAAAATTGACTCGAGAGTTAGAAAGTGTAATGCTAAGAAAGTATCCCCATTTGTTTTCTATCTGATTCCGGGACGGAATCCTTTTAAGGAGGGGAGACTGTAATAACCCCAATTTTTGAGAAATTTTGAAACCCTTATGAATAGTGTTTTTGCTGAACGAGAAAACTTTTCATGCCACGCTATGTAGGGGTTCTGTTATTGATCTTATGGGATATTATTAGTACTCTATGTGGTATATAAGTGTATGTAAAGATCGTCAGAATCCAATTCCGAACACTTTGATTTTTCCCGGAAATCCACAAGATACGGAGAGAATTGAGTATAAGGTAACAGGATAAAAAGGATTTAAATTAAAGGATTATAGGAGAGGATCATAGAAGGAATACAATATATTGAGAAAGGTTAAGGGAACCTAAGTAATAAGATCCCGGGTATGATCCCTCAAACGATAACGAGAACGAAAGATAAGTGAACCGTAAAACAAATAAGTGACCAAGAGACAAGCTTGTACAAGAAGCCAGGGACTGTGACATCATCAAACCACAAGGTGTGGACAAGTGGGAGCATTATGATATGTGCAAGGTGACATAAGCATGACATGGGAAGGAAGGAGGTGTGGTTGAATAAGGACCACACAAATTCAAGGGCAAGGTAGTAATTTGCTAAATCAAATACAAATCAAGCCAACCAAGCTAGCAAAATCATTTCATCAAAAATCAAAAACAACCAAGGCATTTGTTCTTCATCTTAGCTCTCGGCTTTTTACATTTTTTAAAGGCAAGATTTTTCAAAATCAAGATCCAAGCATCCTAAATTGGTAAGAAAATTCCCTAATCATCTTTATGCTTAGTTATGGCTATATCATGAGTTTAAGCCATTAATTCTTTCTCTAACTTCTTCATTCAATCAAAGAAGAAGACAATGAATAGTGTTTTCAAGTTTTTAACTTGAACTTTTTCTTGTTTTTCTTGAAGATCCAAGCTTTCCTAAGGCTTCTCAAAGCTTCTTAAGGCTTCCTAGCTCCACCCACCACTTCAAGGAAGGTATACCATTTCCAAACCCTACGTTCATATATATTATAAGGTGATTTTGATGAGTAGGATGTTATTGTAGTTGTTGTTATGATTTAGAGTTTGGGATTTGGAATGGTAGTGTAATGGAATGGTAATTTTGTGGTTTTGATTTAAAAGAACTTAAGAATGATTAAAGTTAAGTTTAAGCATAAGTATGAAAGATTAAATTGAATTGGTTGGGGTGGTTATGATGTGATAAGGATGGAGGATGGTTGTATGTTGGATTTGAGGTTGATTTGGGTTGATTGTGGATGGTTTAAAAATTGGAAATCGCGTAAACATAGCCGTCGTAACGTCCGATTTTCTTTGGACTGTTTTTGTGCATAGCATTAGGACCCGAGGACCCCCTGCTAGATTGTGACCACTGCCATGTTTAGATAGCTCATGTTACGAGCTTCGTTTTGATATGTAGTTCGTTCGGTTCCGATTTACGGTTTAGGAGAAACGACCGTTTCAAGTAACGGCATTTCGCGAACGAAACTTTTTCCCTCGCCTTACTTTGGAATGTAGGTTATAGACCAAAAAGGGTTAATTAATGTATGAAACATTTATGGTAAGTGTGTTAGGCAGTTGGTAAGACATTCGCGAAAGAATCGTTTTAAAACTCGTAAAGGTTAAATTATTAAAAATGGTGGAGCCGAGGGTACCCGAGTGACTTAAGCAAATCGGTGAGCGCAAAACTAGCATTAGAGTCTAAGTTAGTTAAAGTATAGATTTACAAGTGATTTTGGTTTAATTCCAACTTACTTGTTGCTTATAGGTTACCATACTCGTCCCGAGCCATTCGTAACCCCCAGTCGCTCAGGCAAGTATTCTATCCGTTATACTGTTGTTGTGATGTATACATTTGTATATGCATGATCTTGCGATAAATGCCTATGGGTTATTTAGCAAAAATGTTGCAATATATTGAAGCATGCTGCTATGGTATATATATGCATGCCTGTTTCATATTCTTTCCATATATAATTGTTGATTCAGTTGATAATACCTATGCTAGAGGATAGCGGTAACTTGCATATACCCTTAGTATAGGGACCCAAAAGGTGGAAATATTTTCTAAACCGGGAGTCGAGGATCCCGAGTATAATATATATATTTATATAAATATATGGTTATAGTTTTCAAAACTATTAATCGAATAAGGTTTATTCGATAACTTTATTTTATTTAATGAATATTATCTTGAATATTCATTCGAGGACTTATGACTCCTTTATATTATTTATTGAATATTACTTGGATATTCATTTGAGGATGTATGACTCCTTTATTTTATTTAATGAATATTATTTATAATATTCATTCGAGGGCTTATGACTCAGCTTTATTTATTTATTTGAATATTATTTGAATATTCATTCGAGGGCTTATGACTCTTTTATATATTATTATTGAATATTATTTGAATATTCATTCGAGGACTTATGACTCAGTTTATATTATTTAATGAATATTATTTGAATATTCATTTGAGGATCTATGACTCCGATTATTTGCTAAAATATATTCTTTATTTTATTAAAGAATAAGGTGTTAATAATCAAACTTATTTTCGATTATTCAAATAAAGATAATACTTTCATATAAGTATATCTTTGGTTATTTAATACTCGTTTCAAGTATAAGTTTTAATACTTCTACTTCAATTATTTTTATAAAGATTATTCTTTATGGGAATATTATTTAATTAATAATATTCAGATATCTTCTAATATTCTGGGGACTGATTTACTTCATTAAATCAGCTTTACTCCAAACACTCTTTAAAGTGTTTTCGAGTCTTCAAAATGATTTTTAAAGTCAGAGCGGATCCCAAAACTCATTTTTATATTTAAGATCTTCCTTTTTAAGGGGATTTAAATACTCGCTCAAAACCTGGGGAATCCGGCTCTGTGGTGTATTTTATATTCGCAACGAGGTTGCAGTTTTGGTAAATGAATTGATTACTTGCCCAACGTTCGGGAAGTAAGCCCATCTAATTGAGTCGGCATAAGCGACAGGCCGGGGTACGGTCTATTATTGTGTAAGTGGCTGGGTGGCAGTCCATCAACGCGTGAGGGGCCGGGGTACGGTCTAGCGCGAGGTCCTAATGCGGCCAGGGTGATGACCGGTGAGGAATTCATCCATCTACAGTAGAAAAGGTTACTTATTGGTATCTTTGCCTGATCAGCAAGATATCGGGTTTATGCCAAAATTCTTTTCCTTTCCAAAATTCATTGGATGTTTCAAACTCTGTTCATACTTTACATAACAGAGGTTCCAGGAAATGTTTTAGAGATATATATATGTGGATATATATATATCGGGACTAAATAAAGTATCTCATAACTTTTTCATTCAATAATATTTCAAAGATTGAATCGATTCAAGTCTTATCTTGTGGTCTCATCAGTGGGATGAACTTTTGAAACTAATTATAACTTGAACGGTGGTAGTTCAAGTAGTATTGGAAAAGATATAAGTATATTGGGGTATTTGGTAACCTCATCTTTTAAACTTATATCTAATTAATAATTGTCTTATGAATGACAAAGATTTTCAGAAAAACGTTGAGACAAAGTTAGATATATGAGATCACCTTGCAACGATATTTTTTATACATTTATACACTAGGACTTTGTGTATATTATGCATGGAAGAGGACTTCCAATATTTTGAAAAGTATATATGTATATATACTGAATATTTTGCGACTTCATCGCATTAAGATATCAAACTTGGTTCATTTCTTTTGACCAAGACTTTCATGAGTATTATAAGTAGGCTCATATATTGTAAATCATTATACATATTATTTTGGTGGGCTTGCTGCTCACCCTTGCTTTATTTCTTCATCACACAACAACAGTTAGGAAAGATGGCCAGACTCCAGCAGACCCAGCGCAAGCGCGTGGGAAGCGTCCCGCGTCTTCCCGTTGATGTTGTAGCTGCTATAGCTGCAGAGGTAGATCTATTGTAGATCAGACCATCTACTTTTGAGAATCAATTATGTATAATTATAACTTGTGGCAGATAATGGCAATTAACTGTAAATTTATCAAGTAATCATTTTGGGTTGTAATAACTTTTAAATTGTGGATTCAAAGACTTGTACTTATTTAAATTTCATCTCTGAGACTATAACGGGTTGTGGTGTGTGTTAGTGTGGGGTCACAGCATAAGGTTATTTATTATTAATTAAGTGAAGTGATATTGTGGAAAGAAAGACCGTGACGACCCGGATCCCCGACCCCGGATCTGGGGGTGTTACAGCAAATATTCGATTTCATTTTAAAACACTATATGAATCGGGTCTTTATTCATAAGTGGCTCCCACTAGTTTATCTAATTTATTCAACCCCCTATGTGAAAAATTAAGCATTCATAATGCTAGTGGGAATAGGGATCCTACATTCCATTACATAACCCCGGCTGTGGCACGAAACGCCATGTAATGTTCAATAGGCATACAACTCTTGTCAATTACATCTAATGTTATTCCCTAATCAAACTTTAGCCTCTTGAATAATTGAGTCACGGCTGTGGCACGACAAACTCAATATTCTAAGTCAAGTCTAACCCAACATTCCGTACAATTGAATCAGTCCCCAAAGGCCCACGGCTGTGGCATGTAACAACCTTTAGATTCTTATTCAATGTACATATCTCTATGTAATAGACAAGTATTTCCTACTTCGAAATCAAAGCCCTCGGCTGTGGCACGAAACGACAATGATTTAAAAATAAGAACTACTTTTCTATCATGTTGGAAGGCTATGACCGACACAAGCCCGTTGTGTCATTGGCCAATTACTACTTGATATTATTTAATTTTAGAGGGATTATATTATGTTACAATCATAATCATATTATAAAGAGATTCTTCCTTTTAAATTAAATATTTCAAATCAATAATCAATAATCAGATGATTCCCAGATTGGGTGGAGCATTGTCAAGAGGTGTCACTTAATAACCCTTTCGTACAGATAGAAATCTGTTGTTGACAGAATCATCCTTTCTCTCATATCAAAAATTCATATTCAATTACGTGTTTCATAAACACAAGAATCTCATGATTGTATTCATAATATTGTTATTAAGGTTATGAAACAATTTCACTATACTAGGTTGTCTAACATACGCCTTATGTTCATTTAAGTTCACCTAAATCTATCATCGCATGATAAACTAAGCATATATCACATATATAAACATGAATAAACATCAAGGTAGGCATGTTACATCATCTAGCACATTAGTCTAAGCATTATACATCTCTATGTATTATATGAAGCATTTAAAAGCAATTAAAACAGTCAAAAACAGCTTTAAAACACTTCATGGAAATATAAACAGTTCAAAACTTTTATATAAACTAAAATTGATCACTCCATTAGATCTGTCTCGGAAAAACGAATCCAACGGTATATTGCACGCCTAAAACGGAGTTACGAAACTCCCAGAAAATCAATTTTAATGTAAACAGTCGGGCTGTAACGCATTACAGGAACGCGTTACAAGCCCTGTAACGCATTCGGGTGATGCGTTACAACCCTTTTAACCAATTAAAAGGTGTAACGCATTCCCGGAATGCGCGACACCTCCTTTTTTTTCTTTCTTCTGCAGCAGCCGATAGCTTTCCTCGATTAGCGAGCTGTACTTTTCTTCCGAGCATACAACAGTAGTAACAGAACAGCAGCAGGTTTGTAATATATATATATATACTTACAATTTATATATATATGATTTATTTAATTACGAATTTAATTACAACAACTTCAAAAATTCATAATAAAAAATCTATACATCATAAAATTATGAAAAAAATACCCAGACGATCTACAACACTTGTAGAACCCAGATCAACATTCAAAATTATTCTGAGAAACGATTTCTCATCAGACATAATTAATCTATGATATAACTTGTAAAAATCATAATTAATTCATACAATCACATAAAATTCTGAAATTTTTACCACAGATCTATATGCATACAACCTGGCTCTGATACCATTGTTGGATTTTAATCGCAGCGGGGCAAGGTAAAACACTTTTACACACATAAAATCCAAATAAAATCATATAAATCGTGGTAAAAACATAGGGATCGATTACTAACCTTTAATATGCGATCCAAGAGCAACGATCAGAGATCCTTAGCAGCTGCTCCTCAAACATGAAGCACTCCACCGGTATCCACCAAGAAAACGACGTTAAGGAGGAGGAGGAGGTGGAGAGAATTTGGTTTTCTAAAACTTTTGGGTTTTAGGGGTTCTTGGGTTCGAATAAAAATAGGGTCTATAATAGTATATTTATAGGCAAAAATTTCAGCTGAAATTTTCCCATAAATATTATTATTATTATCCCATTTATTATTCTCAATAATAATTAAAACACCTTTTAATTATTAATCCTTTTTCTAAACACTTTAGAAATAATTCTCTCTCTTGATTTAATTTCCAAAAATTAAATCCTTAATTAATAATATTAAGAACTTTTCTTAATTAATTTATAATCAATTAATTCTCATTTAATCAATTATTAAATTTGCCAATTAATTATTTATTTCACAAATAAATAATTATTAGCCATTATTAATTAATTCCTCTACCATAAAATCATTCTCTTTTTATGGTGTGACCCTGTAGGTTCAATATTAAGCCGGTAGTAGAAATAAATAATAATAAAACTATTTTATCATTATTTATATAAATTCTCTAATTTATTAAATATGATTAATTAATTAATCACATTTATTCTACATCGTGATGGATACTTCTCAGCATATCGCGACTATCCGGATAATATGAATTCACTGCTTAGAATACCAAGAACATATTCAGTGAATAGTTACTGTACAATAAACTCCTTCTACCCTACAATGTCCCGATTAAATACAAGGCATGGATCTCGTGTCAAGCCTATCTAATTCAATCACTTGCTTACCATTTACTATGCTTAGTTCTATGCAAATTAGAAACTCCTTTCTAATTTCATTCACTCTGGCCAGAGATTCCTGAACTAGCATAAGTGGATCAGCCTTAAACATTCGCTTCCTTCACTGGAAGGGGTAGATCCTTTATTGATCATACACTATATTCGTGTACAAATTCCTATACCCAGTAGAGCCCTAATAATTGTCCCTGGGGACTAGAACTAAACCAAAGCATAGTTCAGTGTACACAAGATGACTATGATGACCTCAAGTCTAAGGATACTTGTACAACCATCACTATGTGAACAACTGCTGACACGTGAGTGAACTCCATCAGTTGTTCAGCTGTGCGAGTCATGTTCAGTGAACTTATTCCATAATAAGCACCTACATACTAGCTATAGTGTCACCACACAAATATCTATGAGAACAGACATCCTTCATAATGAAGCAAGCATAGTATGTACCAATCTTTGCGGATTATTAATTACCGGTTAGTAATCCTACGACCAGGAACTATTTAAGTTTAGAGTTATCATCTTTTAGGTCTCACTATTATGATCTCATCATAATCCATAAAAAGCTTTACTCTAAACTATGGTATATCTTATTTAAACACTTAAATAGATAAAGCCCGTAATAAAAACAAAACAAGTCTTTTATTAATATCAATGAAATCAAAACAGATTACATAAAAGTTATTCCTAAATCCTCATACATGATTGGACTTAGGACATATTCCTTTCATATTTGGGTTTTAGGTATCAAAGTACAGTTTCTATTGGGGTTCAGGAATCAGGGTGAGATGTCAATATTTTAGGAATCAATAGCATGTTAATCAAGAGGATCAATCAAATATTATATCAAATCTTTATTTTATCTTGGCATTCCAATTACTTTGATATACTAGCCTGATACGACTTTTGATCTACTTGCAATATTTACTTGAGGGTTCATGGCATTTCTATATTATATAAAGATAGATTTAAGAATCGCTTGGTTCAAGTATATCAAGATAACTCAGGATAATCGCATCAATATATATGAACTAATTATTACACATTTGCAGTGAATACGAAAGACAGGTTGAATCACTTGACTTGAGAAAGGCTGGTCTGGTCTGGCTGGTAGGAGCAACTGGAAGCTTTACTCGACCTTTATGGCAAGTTTACCCTTGTCTCGAGATCCTACATAAATAATAATATCCTCATTATAATATATTCTCACTAACTCAACCTATTTACAACCCGAAATTAAACACAAATGACACTTAGGCCTATATCCACTCAATTTATAATCACCTTATAAATACCATAGTCCACATAGCCACATATACTCACATATCATATTTTAATATCAAATAATATCACACACATCATAATGCAACACTAGGCTTGGATGATCTCGACCCACAACTTAAGTCACTTGGTCGCTAAACTAGACAAAGTCTCCAAATTTTGGCTTCCTAACTCGATGTGCCTTTACTAAACTATCCAAAACCTATTGACCCTCACTTGGGCCTTTAACTCTAATGGCTTTATACTATCTTGCAACCATAGTGGTCAACCTAGGTCTCACACATAAGTGCTCTAAAACTATGTGGTAAGTGAAAGTGTCTATGGAGTAA
>NW_027418032.1:0-59029 GCF_009905375.1 Apium graveolens
TGTTATCAGGAGATAATCATCAGAAGATAGATATCAGAACTTAAGTGCTGAAGGACGATCAGATAAGGACAGTAGCTGATTAAAGGAAAGAAGATCAAGATAAACATAAGAAGAGATATGCATGAAGAAGGAATTCGTAAAGAATGGAATACTTGGAAGAAAAGATATCTGATTGATATATTTTAGGAAGCAGAATTATATTCCATATCAATTAGCGATTATCTTGTAACTGTGTAGTATATAAACACAGACATAGGGTTTACACTATAAGTGTTATCATTATTAGAGAAGATTATTCATTGTAACCCTAGCAGCTCTCGTGATATTTGTTCATCACTGAGAGGTAACAGTTCCATACTGTAACAGAGTTTATTGTTTCAATAAAGTTTGTTTTCTGTTACTTAAGTTCTTAAAGTTCGATTTGAGTGTACTATACACTGTATTCACCCCCTCTACAGTGTGTGTGTGACCTAACAATTGGTATCAGAGCCTATCTGTTAACATACATACAGTTAAAGATCCAAACACAATCATGTCGGACACAGAAACTCCAACTAAGCCTACCAAAACTGAGGAACCACCAAAGACACAAATTCAGAGTCGGTATGAGACCATCAGAGTTCCCATACTGAGACCATCTGAATATCCCATATGGAAGGTAAGGATGACCATGTTCCTGGAAGCAACAGATCCAGAATACCTTGATAGAATCAAGGAAGGCCCTCACAAACCAACCAAGCTCGCTGTTGCAGTTGCAGGTGAAGCAGCAAAGACCGTACCAAAGGAGAAGAGTGATTATACTGCTGAAGACATAGCATCAATTGCTAAGGATGCTAAGGTACGACACTTACTGCATAGTGCCATTGATAATGTAATGTCAAACAGGGTAATCAACTGCAAGACTGCTAAGGAGATATGGGATGCTCTGGAAACAAGGTGTCAGGGAACTGACACAATTAAGAAGAACAGGAAGACAATACTCACTCAAGAGTATGAACACTTTGACTCAAAGACTAATGAGTCATTGAATGATTTATATGATAGATTTGTCAAACTTTTGAATGATTTGTCATTGGTTGATAAAGAGTATGATCTTGAAGATTCAAACCTTAAGTTCCTGTTAGCTCTTCCTGAATGCTGGGATTTGAAGGCAACGACAATAAGAGACAACTACAATCTTGATGAAACAACTCTTGACGAAATCTATGGAATGCTCAAGACTCATGAGCTGGAGATGGAACAAAGAAGCAAGAGGAAAGGAGGAAAGTCAAGGACAGTTGCTCTTAAGGCTGAAGAAGAATTCCCCAAAGCAGCTTCCTCAAAGAAAGACAAGGGTAAAGCTCTTTTCATAAAGTCTGATACTGAGTCATCAAGTTCTGAGAGTGATGATGACTCAGATTCTGAAAGCTTGCCTGAGACTGATGCTGATGAGGAGATGATGAAGCTGTGTGCTCTTATGGTGAAAGGAATCACAAAGATTGCATACAGGAAGTTCAGGAAGGGAAAGAAGTTTTCCAGGAAAGGCATAAGTTCTGATAAGAAGAATTTCAGAAGATCTGAAGGCAGAGGAGGAAAGTCTGACAGAGGAGATTACACCAATGTTAAATGCTATAACTGTGGTGAGAAAGGCCACATATCTCCTGATTGCAAGAAGGTAAAGGGTGACAAAGGCAAGGCTCTTGTCACAAAGCAGAAAAGCTGGACAGACACCTCAGACTCTGAAAGTGAGGAAAACTATGCATTGATGGCAAATGCTGATAAAGAAAGTGCTGAGAGCAGTTCTGAAGCTGCTGAAACAAAGGTACCTCAGACTACTTATGCTTTTCATACTGATGATATTAATGAGTTGAGAAGATATCTTAAAACCATGTTTGTTAGTTATAGAGATCAAACTTTAACATGTGAAAGATTAACTTCTGAAAATCTTGCATTTAAGAAAAGAAATGATTTCTTAGAAAAAGAGTTAGTCATGTTCCATCAAACTCAGAAGGATAGAGATGATGCTTTTTATGTTAGGAATGAAGTGCTAAAAATAAATGAATCTCTAAAAACTGAGTTAGAAAAGGAAAGAGAGATTATCAGGACTTGGACTAACTCTGGCAAAACAACTCAAAATTTGCTAAGTAGTGGAAACTGGAAAGAGGGCTTAGGTTATGGAGAAGATAAGAATGATAAAGGAACTGAAGAAATTAAGTCTGTTGATAAGCAAAAGCCAAAGTTAAAACCTGTTAAGTTTGTAACTGTAAAGTCTGAAAATGAAAAATCAGAAGTTACAAAGAAATTAACTTCTGACAAACTAAAACAGGAAAAGACAGCTGAAGTGAACATAGGCTTAATGACAAAGAAGCAGCTTAAGCATAAGCTGAAAGATGTAAGAATGCAAACAAGGTAAAATCACCTAGGAAAAATAGGAATGGAAAGGAAGGTGTGAATAAAAGCAATAATTATAAACCTGTTCCTGATGCTCTAGGAAAACATGTCATAACTGTGGAAGTTCTAACCATCTGGCTTCTTTTTGCAGGAAGAATAAGAATATTAACTCCTTACCTTCAAATCAGGAGTTAAGAGTCAGTCTGTTAGATACAAACCACAAAATCCTTGTTTTCATTGTGGTAGTTTATGGCATTCCATTTATACTTGTAAGGAATATCATAGTTTGTACTATGATTATTATCAAATAAAACCTTCTTTGAAGAAAGTTTCCATTGTTCCTTCTAGTGTAAATTCTGATTCAAAGTCTGATAGTGTAAGTTCTGATAAGAAAAATGTTAACATAAACTCTGATGCTAAATCCGCTGCAAATGTTAACAAACTTAATAAGGCCAAAGGATCCAAGCAAGTCTGGGTCCTTAAAACTAATAATTAGTGGTCTTTGTGATTGCAGGGCAACAGGAAAAATATTCTAGTTCTGGACAGTGGATGTTCAGGACATATGACTGGAAATAAGGCCCTGCTATCAGACTTTGGAGAAAGCTGGCCCAAGTGTTTCTTATGGAGATGGCAACATTGGAAAAACATTGGGATATGGCAATATCAATCTTGGAAATGTCATAATTAAACAAGTAGCTCTGGTCTCAGGACTTAAACACAACCTACTGAGTATAAGTCAAATCTGTGACAGAGGTTATCATGTTGATTTCTTTGAAGAACACTGTGAAATTGTGAGTAAATCTAAAGGCAAAGTTGTTCTGAAAGGATACAGGCGTGGTAACATTTATGAAGCTAAGCTTTCAACAAGTACTGATGGTTCTGCAATCTGTCTGATGAGTAGAGCATCAATTGAAGAAAGCTGGAATTGGCATAAGAAACTCTCTCATTTAAATTTCAACAATATAAATGAACTGGTCAAGAAAGATCTTGTGAGAGGATTGCCAAACCAGTATTTGCTCCTGATGGTCTTTGTGATTCATGTCAGAAAGCCAAACAAAGAAAATCTTCATTCAAGAGCAAGACTGAATCATCAATTCTTGAGCCTTATCATACTACATGTTGATCTATTTGGTCCAGTAAATGTCATGTCTATTGCAAAGAAGAAGTATGCGTTGGTCATAGTGGATGAGTTCACCAGATACACATGGGTGTATTTCTTGCATACAAAAAGTGAAACTGCATCTATCTTGATTGATCATGTCAAACATCTGGATAAAATGGTCAAAGATTCTGTGAAAGTTTTAAGGAGTGATAATGGCACTGAGTTCAAGAATTTGATAATGGAAGAGTTCTGCAAAAGCCATGGAATAAAGCAGGAATTTTCTGCTCCTGGAACTCCACAGCAAAATGGAGTTGTTGAAAGGAAGAATAGAACTCTCATTGAAGCTGCACGTACAATGCTTGAAGAAGCAAAGCTTCCAACCTATTTCTGGGCTGAAGCTGTGCAGACTGCTTGTTTTACTCAAAATGCAACACTCATTAACAAGCATGGAAAAACACCATATGAGATGGTGAAGAAAAAGAAGCCAAATCTGAAATATTTCATGTATTTGGATGCAAGTGTTTTGTTCTCAAGACTCACTGAACAGCTATCAAAGTTTGATCTAAAAGCTGATGAAGGAATCTTTGTTGGATATCCACTTTCCACAAAAGCCTTCAGAGTCTATAATTTGAGAACAAAAGTGGTCATGGAATCTATCAATGTCTCTTTTGATGACAAGAAGATTACTGGTCTTGAAGATTTCATTGACCATGATCAGCTGAGATTTGAAAATGAAGACTCAAATTCTGATACTGAAAATCCTGAAGTCTAAGTCCTGATACTGTAAACTCTGATGGATAAACTCTGATGTTATTGAAACTGTGGTGGCTACGCCAAGGAAGATGCACCGATGCAGGGGGAGCATACTCAAGATCCTACCACCTCAAGAAACATCAGAACATACATCTGGCTCTTCAAGTTCTGATTCGTCAAGTTCTGATAAGCCAAGTTCTGATAGTGCTGAAAATTAAATACTGAAGAATCCAACTCAGAGAGCATAGTTTCAGGGGGAGCATCAGAAAATGAAAATGAAGATAGCATGGATCATGGGGGAGCATCCAGTTCTAGAGAAAACCTTCCATCTGCAAGGAAGTGGACAAAATCACATACACCTGATTTGATAATTGGAAATCCTGATGCAGGTGTCAGAACTAGAACAGGTACTTCAAATGAATGTCTTACAATTCTTTTCTCTCTCAGACTGAGCCAAAGAAAGTGGAAGAAGCTCTTCAAGATGCTGATTGGGTGCAAGCAATGCAGGAAGAGTTGAATGAATTTGAAAGAAACAAAGTCTGGACCCTAGTGCCAAGACCAAAGAATAGATCTGTTGTTGGTACAAAGTGGGTATTCAGAAACAAAACTGACAGTGATGGCATAATTACAAGGAATAAGGCAAGGCTGGGTTGCAAAAGGATATTCTCAACAGGAGGGAATTGATTATGATGAAACATTTGCACCAGTTGCTAGGTTAGAAGCCATAAGGATATTCTTGGCTTATGCTGCTCACAAAAAGTTTACTGTCTTTCAAATGGATGTGAAAAGTGCTTTTCTCAATGGAGAATTGGAGGAGGAGGTATATGTTGAACAACCTCCAGGTTTTGTAGATACCAAACATCCAGATTATGTCTACAGGCTTGATAAAGCACTTTATGGACTTAAGCAAGCTCCTAGAGCATGGTATGAGACTTTAGCTCAGTTTCTTCTGGAAAGTGGATTCAACAGAGGGACAATAGACAAAACACTGTTCTACCTCAACCATGGAAAGGACTTACTTCTGGTCCAGATTTATGTTGATGATATCATTTTTGGATCTACAAATGACAAACTTTGCAAGAAGTTTGCCAAACTAATGCAGTCAAGATATCAGATGAGTATGATGGGGGAACTTAGCTATTTTCTGGGCCTTCAAGTCAAGCAGAATGAGGAAGGCACTTTTATTTGTCAAACCAAGTACACCAGAAACTTGCTGAAGAAATTTGGAATGCAAGATTGTTCAAGTGCATCCACTCCAATGGCCACTGCAACAAAACTGGATAAGGATACCGGTAAATCAGTAGATATTACTGACTACAGAGGTATGATTGGCTCTCTACTCTATCTAACTGCTAGTAGACCTGATATCATGTATGCTACCTGTCTTTGTGCAAGATTTCAAGCAGATCCAAGAGAACCTCACTTAACAGCTGTAAAAAGAATCTTTAAGTATCTTAAAGGAACAGCTGCTCTGGGATTATGGTATCCTAGAGAATCAGATTTTAAACTAATAGGTTACTCAGATGCAGATTTTGCAGGTTGCAAAATTGACAGGAAAGCACAAGTGGAAGCTGTCAATTTCTTGGAGGCAGATTGGTTTCTTGGTACACAAGAAACAAAAGTCAATTTCCACATCAACTACAGAAGCAAATTATTTTCTTGGTGACTTTTCACACTCTATGATTACTGGAGAAATACTCTGATAATAGCATAAATTCTGATAAACAGTCGTGACTCACTTACACTGAGAAGCCACTGTAAAATAGAATTTCAAAAGATGCATAAAATTAGCACAAAACAGTTGAGGTGGACTCAGCATGAACTCATTCATCAGTAGGTTTCAGGACAATGACAGCTCTTTAGCAAAATTTTAGTTATGCCTTATTTCTAAGATGTACTGAAGTGACTCAGACTTTACTCTTTGTCTGTTATTTAGCTTAATGCACACACTAATCACTCCATATGAATGATGAAAATTACTGTGGTGGTCTATGTTATTTTAGATAAACAGTCACTGTGTCACTTTGCACAAATTCTGAGGACAAGTTCTAGTTACACGTTCTAATGATTAAGTTCTGAAGTCTATAACTCAGAACTTGTATGAGGATTTACTAAGATGGGCATTCCTTTTTCGAGTTAAGAAATTATGTTCTGATGACTGTTAAGTTCTGATATAAGTCTAAGTTCTGATATTACAGTCTAATGTTTTACTTGACTTATCTGTGAATAAAATTTGATAACAGTCTCAGTTAATAATTGAATATGTTGAAGTGGAAGATTAATAGTCACTATGGTTAGGGTTAATGGTATTTGTACCTGAACAGTCCAATGTTACTTGTTTCTTGTGCGCTTTAAACCATGTTTCCTCTTTCCAATGAATGTTATTCTTTTTCAAAGTCTAGGGAGACGAGGTAGAATTAATTCTACCTGTCAGCATTCAATTTCTTTGCGTCTCCTGGCATTCTCTTGCCTATATAAGCAGCCACTTCACATCAGTCTTTCCATCAAATTCTTCTCACACACTTATCTTCATACTTCTTCTTTCAAAAACACAATGGTCAGATACAACATGTTTTTGAACTACCAAAACTTCAATATGGAGCTAAGCTGTGCCGATTGGCAGCAGGAATGGCATGTCACAGCCATTCCTGAGGAGATATGGGACTTGTCCCACAGGAGGTACTGACACACCTCCTGTTCTTCTATATGGACTACCATCGCCATCTGGAGCGATTGGAGAGGAAAGGCTGGAAGCTCTCCGCCAGCAAGAGCGAATCATCAGACTCGCCATTCTGTTTGTCGAGAGTAGGAAGAAGAAGAATGATTTAATCTTGTCTTCTTCCTGTTTTTCTTCATCATCAGCTTTGTCAGGCTTCTTAGCTAGGACTAAGGCTGTTGATGTTCGGTTTAGAAGCTTAGGGAAAATCTTGTATAAGTATTGATGTAATTTCCATTTCATAAATGTATTGTCTTGATATATTAATGAAAGTTTTTACTTCAAGATTTTGTCTCTGAGTTATTTTATCTTGTGTTGATAAATCCTGATTGATATTCTGATGACCATATAAATTTTGTTTATATTAAGTTCTGATTCGTTTTCAGCACTTACTTATCTAATTATCTTGGTCATTTTCATGTGATGTATTTTCAGAATATTAATGATGCAGTGAAAAATAATTCAATCAGTGATAACGGTTTAAATTTTGAATTAAAACTGTTTCTCTTGATAATGGAACGGTTTTTCCTTGAAACTAGGCAAATGGGTAAGTAATGATTCCTGTTTTCTCGAGCCCAGTAACTGTCCGTTATTACTGCATGTCTGACAGGTGTCCAACGGTAACATTTTTGTTCAGAGTATAAGTACAACAGAGAGAAGATTTCTTTAATCTTTTATTTTCTTCATATTTTATCTCTCTCCTTACTTTTACTCTCTTTCTCTTTATTTCTCACGTTGGTTTTTCATACAGACATTATATCAAACACCTAACAGGCATACTTGAATCTCAATTTTTTTTCACATGGCACCAAAGGATTTAATCATTGATGGAGCTAAGTTTGTCCCCAACAACTATGCTGCAGTTCTTGATCACACTGAAGCTCCATCTGAATTGCACTTTGTGCAAGATCTTCTTGCACATAGTGAGGTTGGGTATGCATTAACACAGCCTGAATTCTTTTCAAGCCAACAAGTTCTGAGGTTTTGGAGGACTGGACTTTTTGATGATGGTGGTCAACGTGGAACTCCCAGTATTATCTTCCAATGGGTGATTCATCCTTTGTAGTCACTCCTGGTACAGTACGCAGGGCTTTACATCTTCCAGAAGATTGTACTTTCTCAATTCCAGAGGACTCAGCCCTTCGGGAGTTAATGGCTGAATTGGGATATGAAAAGAGTCTGACGAAACTTGGACAGTTGAAACGGGCTAATATCAGAAGAGAATGGAGTTTCTTCTTTGATTGCATCACCAAAGCTTTTGGGAACAAATGTTCGAATTTTGATGCTATTCCAATTATGAGTCAGCACATCGGGTATGCAATTATCAATCAAACTCATTTTGATTTTGCAACTGCTTTAATTGGTTTTATTGGGGATAGGATGACAGAGGATCGAGATGTTGTTTATTTTGCTAGATTCTGTCAACTTATTTACACTTATTGTACTGATGAACCTCATTTAGTCAGCACCCAAACCCCACCTTTTAAGGTTGCAAAATGATACTTTAATGACCTGGTAAATGCTGATACTAAGAAAAAAGTGGTTAGACCATTACAGATTCCTCAGTCTGTAAAACAGATCCTAGTAAATGCTGATCCTGATACTTATAGATCTGTTTACTCTGATGTCCAAAACTCCAAACACCCAAAATCCATCAACCTCAGTACCTACCTCTCATTCTACTCAACCTACCCTCAGAACATATCTCAAATCCTATCTCTCCACTTCACAGACTGCTCAACCTTCATCTTCAGCACCTACTGTGAAATCTTCATCTTCCAAGCCAAAGAGGACAAAGAATGTTCCTCAAACACCTCAAAAGAGAAGGAGGATTGCATTGAGAGATGAATCTGATTCTGAGGAACGGTTCCTGCTAGAGAACCTGTTGTAACTGAAGCTGAGAAAGAGATTTCTCAGAAGGATTCTGAAATTGGGGGTTCTAGGCTTCTCAAGAGGCTTAGACGAATGACAGTTCCTGAAACTCCCAAGGAATCCAAATCAACAAGGAAGTACAAGAACAGAGGGCACAAAGGCCAGTTTCAGATGATGAAGAGGAAGCAGCTAAGGAAGGGGATCAGGAATCTCTGATCTCACAAGACTAAGAATTTGCTCCAGTCACTTCTTCTCCCTCAACTCCATCTCAGGAAGCTGTATCTGACAAGGCTAACTCACCATCTGTGTCTCTTGTTGATCCAGGCACAAGTGCTGATATTGATGTTCAACACTTGGTTGTGTCTGAAGTATTTCTCTTGAAGCTCCAACAGCAAATAATCCTTCCACAACACCTGTTACTGATGCTGTTCAAACTCCAGAGTTATCAACAACACCTTCTCTGCATCAAGATGCTGATGATCAGACTTTAGGTGAGCATCAGGATATGGCTGTTGATCAGAACTTAGTATCAGATCAGCAATTAGAGGATGCTGAAGCCTCCATTGCTACTCACACTGTTGTCTTATCAGAAGATACTGATTCTTTAAGTTCTGATGCTGTAAATGCTGGAGATACTGGTGATGCTGCTCCAACTGTAGATGCTGATGAAGCAGGTCCTTCAGGACATACTCCTCAACAGACTCTTCCTAAGTCTGAACTGGTAAAGAAGTTTGTTACCGGGGGAAGCACCAGTACCTTGGAGTGAAACTCCTGCAGGTCAGGAGTGGACTAAGGAATGGAACTCAGTTTCATGTGTTCCAACTGAAAAACATCTTGCTGAGCACTTGACTAAAGCTGATGAAATGTTAAATTCTGATGATTTTAAAACCCAGCTTAGAGTCACTGCATTGAGTACTAAACATCTACAAGGTCTTCATTCAACTACTCATGCAGAGCTACACAAGATTCAGGAGAACTTTATCAAACAGGAACAAGTTTCGAAAATTGATAAGAAAAAGTTCTTTCAACCTACCATTGACAGGATTGCTTATATTGAGAAAACTCAGGAGAAACAACAAGCTCAGATTGAATGAAATTCTGACAAATCAAAGCTTCTCAGCAATCGCAACTTACTGAAATCCAATCCTCAGTGGAATTACTTACTCTCTTTTACTACCTGCTGATGCCAAAAAGGGGGAGAAGGAATAAGTCCAATGCAAAACTAACAAGACACTGCAAGGAAAGGATGATGGAAATGATGATCAAGATACTCTGGAATGGGTAGTGGTCATAGTCAGGTAGAAGGTTTACATCAAGACAAGCTAGTCACAGGGACAAGTTCTGATACTGGGAAAAGAATAAGTTCTGCTGCTGGTAAAAGGATAAGTTCTGATGAACTTCTAGATCTTGATGAGGAAATGTCAAGACAGTTATTTCTTCAAGAAAATCCAGGAATAGGACTTGAAAGTTTAAAGGAAGAAGAAAGCCAGACTTAAATCAGAGAAAGTCACATCTAAATCTAAAGCTTATGGTAAAAAAATCACTTCCAAAACTCAAAGGCATTGTGATCAAAGAAAGGACACATGTTGAAGCAACATTGGCTAGATCACAACCACAGATAGATCCAAGATCCAAGGGTAAAGAAAAGGTTGGTGAACCTATCAAGGTTTATGTACCTCCTGAGGAAGAAGAAATTACTGATGAAAAGGATGATCTTGCTCTGACTTCAAGAAAAGTCTTAAACACAACCTCTGACATGGCTCAAGTTGTTCAGAGTCAAGAAATTTAAGTTCTGATATTCGAAGAAGCAAGTAACCTCTGACATAGCTCAAGTTAACTTGATATCAGAAAATAGATCACAAGACACTCCTACCAGGATTCACTAAAGCAAAACAGACTCAATCTTTGAAGACTACCTGCAAGTGGGTTTGAAGCAAGAGTAGTTACTGGAAAGGAAGCTAGAGATAAACTGGATTGGGAAGTGCTGATGAAAGAAGAGTACACAACACTACCAATGATCCAACTTCCTTGAGTGAACCAGGTATTGGAGCAACTCCTGAGAGATTGAATCAACTGGAATCTGTACAGATGGTTTACCATACCTACTTGAAAGAATACATCATGTTGTATTTCATGACAGATGGTAGGGTTTATCATATAAGACAAAATGCCATTCCATTGAAGTATTTTGAAGAATTGGAGCATGTACTTTTCTTACTTCAAGTGGATGACAGAATAACAGGGACTGCTGCAAACTACTTAAAAGAACAGATTCAGAGACAGAAAAGGCTTTATTCTGTTAAGTCTGACAGCATATATGTTCCAAAGTACAGAGATCACAATGGTGATATTGTTGATATGAAGCCTAATACTGCACAGATCAGAACATATCTTGGTATTAAGGGACTTGAATTCAATCTAGAGTCTGACAAAGCTTATGTCATAAGACTAGATCAGGAGTTGAGAAAAGCAAAGATCAATGATCTCAGAGCTGCAATCTTTCAAACTGGTGAAGATACTGCAGAGCTTAAAGATGTCAAAAGGAGAATGATTGATGAACTCAGATATGCTGAGAAATGTTTGAAGAACTATCTCAGAACAACTCCTGACATCAGAGAGATCAGAAAATGATGAAGCCAAGTCGAAGATCTACAACTGCTTAAATTCTGATATTTATACAGACTGAAGTTGTTATCAGAAGTTGAAATTGGTAAAAGCTTTAAGGACTGTAAGTTGTAGTTATCTAGTCTAATTCTCATGCATTTGTACTTAATGTTTTTGACATCATCAAATATCTGTTAAACTTGTATATTATGTTAATTTACAAGTTGGGGGAGATTGTTAGATATATTTGATAATGTCATGGCTAATATGTTTTATGTTTAGTCTTACTTGAACAGGATAAATCAGTACTTAACTGTTGATCAGTACTTATACTGGAAGTCAGGACTTAAGGATATCAGTACTTATGTTATCAGGAGATAATCATCAGAAGATAGATATCAGAACTTAAGTGCTGAAGGACGATCAGATAAGGACAGTAGCTGATTAAAAGAAGAGATATACATGAAGAAGGAATTCTGTAAAGAATGGAATACTTGGAAGAAAAGATATCTGATTGATATATTTTAGGAAGCAGAATTATATTCCATATCAATTAGCGATTATCTTGTAACTGTGTAGTATATAAACACAGACATAGGGTTTACACTATAAGTGTTATCATTATTAGAGAAGATTATTCATTGTAACCCTAGCAGCTCTCGTGATATTTGTTCATCACTGAGAGGTAACAGTTCCATACTGTAACAGAGTTTATTGTTTCAATAAAGTTTGTTTTCTGTTACTTAAGTTCTTAAAGTTCGATTTGAGTGTACTATACACTGTATTCACCCCTCTACAGTGTGTGTGTGTGACCTAACAAGTTTCAAGACATGTTTTAGATAAGTATCAACATTTTTTCCCCCGATAGAGAAAAGAAGCTCGCGATTGATTTAGCGCCTGAGACGAGGCTAGTAACTACGACCTTATCCAAAATGGCACCAGTTAAAATGAGGAAGTTAGCAAAGTAAATACAAGAGATGTTCGAAGCAAAAGCGATTAGACCCAGCATATCCTATAAGGTACACCATTACTAATTGTTAATAAGAAAATGGAAGTATGAGATTATGCGTCGACTAGCGAAAGCTCAAAAAGTTTACTATCAAAAGCAAGTATCTGTTACCTTGACCCAATGATTTGTTTGATCAAACGAAAGAAGCAAAGTACTTTTATAAAATCGATTTAAGACTTAGTATTTCACCAACTAAAGATTAAACCTATGGATGTATCAAGGATAATTTTCAGAACTAAGTATTGTTCTCGTATTGTCATTTATATTAACTAATATACCAGTAATATTTGAACGGGATGGAGCATCTTTAAGGAATATCCGAGTAAGCTATAATTGTGATACTTAAAGTCAACGGAGGACCATGCAAAGCATTTAATGATGACTGAGGAGTCGGAGAAGAAAGAAGCTTTATGTAAAGTTTGCAAGGTGAAAGTTTTGATGATAAAGAGCATAAGTAATCAGTGAGGAGGAGACCAAAGGAGATCCAGTAGAAATTAAAGTTACTATGAATAAAGAAAGGCTAAAAGCACCAACAAAGTAAGAAGTTTTACCATGGACCGGTTATACTGCAAATTTGCGCAAGAATTCTTTAAAGCTGCAATACCTTTGATGAAGCTAATCAAGAAAAGCAAGAAGTTTTGTGAAGTGGAGAAGGGTGGAGGAAAGTTTTGCGAAGTTAAATGAAAGAATGGTTTCAGCACCTGTTTTATCAATTTAAAAGTATCAAGGAGGTTTGGTAGTTTATAGTGATGCTTCTCATTAGGGATAGGATGTATGTTGATGCAGCACAATAGAGTTATTGTATATGCATCCAGACAACCGAAACCTTATGAGCAGAAGTATCCTACTTATAATGTGGGATTAATAGTAATAACATGCGCTTTGAAAGATTGAGAAACATGATATGTATGGAGAAAGGTGTAAGATCTATACGGGCCATAAGAGGTTGAAGTATGTATTCACGAGGAAAAGCAAAGATAAAGGAAAGCAATAACGGACATAGAATCTATACCGGAAGAATTTTCTAGGGAATTTTAGAAGTTAGAATTGGAAGTCGGAGGTTATAATCCAAAAGAAGCAAGAAATAGTATGACCTTTCAGTTGAAGTGTTAAGGGAAAAATAAGGAGATGTCAAGAGAAGATAATGGATCACGAGGTTAGCAGTTAGTAAGAGGAAATCCATGCGCTCAGGAGGACGATTATGATATTCTTAGGTTTTCTTCCACACTTGGATGCTACAAGTAGAAGAATTAAGAAATGAAATTCCACGGAAAATTCACAATATAAAGTATTTAATTTATTGAAGAAATGTCAAGATAGGCTCAATTGCCTTCTCACTCACATGCCTTCTTGAGGTTGCTTCAGAATCCTCAGTAAGGCCTTTTTCCTAAGAATCTTTTCTTCTAAGTAATAATTCCTATTGACCAACTTAAGATTGATTACTTTAAGACTGTTTATTTCAACTTTTAGCACTTTAATCTCATTGTTGGTTTTCTCAAGATTAACAATTTAGGCATTTTAATCAGATTCACAGGCTGGGGCTTACACACAACTCAAGGGACCTTATTTTGGTAAAGAGTTTCAACATTAAAGTATTCAATTTGCTTAGCAAAGGTTTTTATTAGTTTAACTTGATTAATTTCAAACAGAGAGATCATCAGCAAGGCATATGGCATGTATTCTTCATAAAACCCATTTATCATGTTTAAAATTATGACATAACTCAAGTTAAACTCAACCTTATTAGTTACTAGTTGAAACATTACTTAAGATCAACAAAATCAAAACTCTATCTTGTTTTGGTTTAGGGAGAAGGTTTGCCTAAGTATGACAGCTAGTTTTTGATATGTGTGTGTGAAGTGTTTAAAGTGTATATCCCAGTTAGACTCACAGAGAACCCAAATGCACACATCATCACAGAAGAGACCAACATACAACTCAAACTCTTTTGATCAAAGACAAACTTATCAAGATATTGATGCATGGTTTTTGCAAAGTATGCTTCCTAACCTCATGGCCTTATGGATATAATTACTATCAACTTTTAAATTAATCCCTTGTCACATAAGACTCAAACAAATAAACACCACATCCCTTTGACAGACTTTCATGTTCATATAAAATCACTTATGAGATGCACATGATAGTTCCTACCTCTATAGAACACAAAGTTGTCCCATTTAACAACCATGATTATCTTAAAGAGTTCACCCATTTGCTCAACTTGAATCATCATTTCCCAGTGTTTGAATGTTCTTCAAGATTCTGTTAAGTTTACCAGAATTGGTCAGTTTGACCAATGTAGGTGTGGGTGGTGTTAAGTGTATGTATGGCAGTGATGGTGGTGCAAGGTTAGAGGAGTGGCATTAATCACTTGGTTTGAGTTAGAGTTCCTAACTCTTTGTGTATTTTCATGAGTGCTATGATATAAAGGTGCTTGGTGTGTGATGTTGTTGTGTTTTTGCTTTTTATGGTGAGGATAGTGATGATTGTAGTTTGGGAAAAGTGATTCATGTGACTGTTGAGGAGAATTGGTTAATGATCTCCCATCAATGATATCAATGAAAGGGAGAAGCATTGGTGTTCTCATGAGGTGAATTGAGAGTGTCCTAGAGTCCATGCAGGAGGAAAATGAATGCACAGAGAAGAAATGAAGTGCAGTTTATGTTTGTGTATGTGTGTGATAAATGCATGCATAGCAGTGGACTTATAAAGAGTTTAAAGAACTCATGTGGTAGCATAGTGAATTAGAATAAAGAATTAGCATAATATGTATATGTATGCATGGCAGGCAAATGCATAGTACAGATCTTAAATGCAAGGCAGATATGGATGACCTCATGTAAGTTTGTCAACAATCTACTTAAGTAATAAGCACAGAAAGCACAAGCATTGTCTTACTTAGACACTTACTTCCAATTTTATTTAAAGATTATGTTGACTTCTACTGACTGCATTTTAGTTTTGGTTGTTTTTTATATGATAGCATTTATACAAGAAGATATGCAGTGCTTATGTATGCAAGGTCTGTGCAGAGAGTTCAAGAAATAGAACCCTCAAGGCTGTGCATATGCATTTAATGAAGCATGCATTAAAGAATCATGAGTGTTCATTAATATATTCCTTTTATAAATAAAAGAGTGTTAAAGAGATAGATATTATACAAAGGGTAGAGGTTCATTAAATAGGTGCAGTCATTTTGTAAAATTGTGAATTAAATGACCAAGACTCAAATGTTCATGATTGATGTGACTAATTTTGGATTCTTTTAGACCATTTAATCTCCACTTCATATAACCATCAGTAACCAAATAACAATGTAACATCTATACACAAAGATAGAAGATGCCATCAACTCACCAAATAGATAATTTAGCACATACATTTAGCATTCATATACTTGTAAAATGCATAGATGCCCCTAATTTCTAAAGTGATCGTTTCATCAGTGATCCAGATACTAGGCTTCTCAACAGGAATCCCAACCAGGTCTTAATGTCAGGGCCTTGTGTGTGATTGAGATTAAGCTACATGAAAAATGCAATAGTCACTCCTTATAAATCAACAAATAATTTTAACAAGTCTGCTCAGCCAAATAAACCAAAACTCATACAAAACCTTGAGTACTGCACATAACTGTTTTAAGTTAATTATCATTCCACTTTGTTATCACAGATTCACATTTGATTTATATATTTCATTCAAAACAATCAATCACTTAATTTTATAAGTTGATTAATATACTACTCACTGTATTTCATCAAGACAAGTTATAAACTGTGTAATTCACAGAGTCAAGAAGCAGTAGTTCATAACACATCACAGAGAACTCTTATAATAATCTTATTTCAGATGATCAGTTAAGATAGACAGTCATTGATCTGATTAGAGTTCATACCAAAAGTATTATTACTTCACAGTTGTTAAGAATCTACTAATCAACCATCAAACAATCATATTATCGTGATTCATATTTTCAATTTATCGTTTAAAGTGAACAAGACTAGTCATATATATTTAAATGATTAACAAATTATCATGTTAATTCCACCAGTTCACACATTAATGGCAAGGAACTAGATTGGTATTGCTTAGTGAATCAATATACCCATGCACAAGAACAAACTTGAATCATAAATTAAATCTTGCTTCTTAATTCAAACACATAAACAATCAGACTGAGATCATACATTAAGCATATAACAGACTAAGTCAGTTTTCTCAACAGTCCATAGCCTTGAAGCAAATACTTCCAATTTAAGTTAAACTGGTTTAGTGATTTAATCTATCAAAATTCTCAAGCACCAAAAATAACACATGTCTGGCTTAAAAATCTAATTAACCAAAAACAAACTGATTCATTACTTAATCAAATTAAATACAAATAATCCCTTTAGTCCATAACTGATATCTCAGATAAGCCAACAAAATTGAGTTTAACATCAAGTCAAGATAAATTTATCAATACACCACATATAACTCAGATAATCCAACAAAATTGAGTTCCACATCAAGTCAAGATAAATTTATCAATACACCACTGATAACTCAGATAATCCAACAAAATTGAAATGAATATTTAATTGAATCAAAGAATTTCATCAATACACAGTTGATAACTCGAATAAGTACTATAACAGTTCATGCATAGGGATCAAAATAAAAAAAACTTTGTTTAATTAAAACAGCGAATCACAACTCAAACAACCAAGCAATCCAAAGTTTAATCATCAAAATAGTTTATTTTGAATAATCTAAATAATCACACAATAATCAGCTTCGAATTAAAAGATATACCTGAGTCCATGGCCTTGAAGAATTCATGGATACTTACCTGACTCAACTCGTCTGACCCCGAGTTGAGTGACTCAGTGAGTTAACTCGATAACTCGTCCGAGTTGACTCAACTGAGTCGAGCCGATTCCTTCACCAATCTTCACTTTTCTTCTCGATCTATCACTCTTCTGTTCTTGTTCTTTGTTTATCCTGCAAAAAGTGCTCAAAACATCCAGTTAGGGTCTTAAAATTCACCGATTTCAGTAGAATTATAGTTGGATATATATATAAATGTGTGTGCATGTATATTTTGATTTAAAACCCTAGTTCAATCGATTTGAACTCGAGTATATTTATCAAAATCATTTCGATTTGCCCAACCCTAAACTTTGATTTAATTAAATCATTTACGAGTATATGTATAGCATCTGAAATGCAGGTTTTGATTGGGTTTTGAGAGAAAGAAGTCGATGAACTCATCGAAAAAATGAGAACGGCAGCTAGGGTTTCTGAGAGAAAAACGAGAGAGAAGAAGGCGAGAGGAGATACTGAGTGAACAGTGTCAACCCTAAATGGGTGTATATATATTTATGTATTTTAACGGTTAGGATTAGATCTTGATAGAATTGAACGGTATAGATTTTAAGGTTAAAAAATGGGCTGGGTTGTTTAAATAGTCTGAAAGAATTTGAAGCCCGAATGTTTTTAAAAGGTTATAGATTTATTTGTCAAATGGGCTGGGCTTTTAACTAAATAAAATAGAAAATAATTTATGTTTTTAAAAAATAATTAAAAATTATTTTCGAATTAATATATATATATATATATGTATATATTTAGAAAATAATTTTGATATTTTAATGAGTAATAATATTTAAATTATTTTAAAATAAATTTCTTTTCAATGCACTTAGTTCATTTAATTTCTCAAAATCTGATCAATAAGTAATATTGAATTATTGAGAGAATTAACATATAGTAGCAAAAAAAATTTATTTTAAAATAGATATATATAAATGTTTACCCGTAATATAAATAATATATTTTGAGAACATATTATTTATTTTAAATATTTCAATATTCATAAATCCAAACGGAGTTTAGTGAACCTGTCAGAATTTAACGGTATTGTAAAGATGTCAGCGATGTTATACTCAGTTTAAATATGAGTCATTTTTATATCGCCTTTGTTGTCATGATCATGTAAAAAATGATATCTCAGATCTATGTGTTTGGATCTAGATTGCAGCACGAGATTTTTACTTAATTTAATAGCACTCGTATTATCACACAAAATGGAGATTACAACAAATTTTGTGTTATAGTCTGCCAATGTTTGTTTCATCCACAGTATTTGTGCACAATATTTGGCAGCAGCTATATACTCAGCTTCAGTGGTGGATATAGATACAGATTTTTATTTCTTTGAAAACCATGAAACTAAACATCCACCCAGAAACTGACACGTACCACTTGTACTTTTTCCGTCGACTAAATGTCCAGCATAGTCTGAATTAGAATAACAAGTCAAGTCAAATGGTATTCCTTTGGGATACCAAAGACCAATATTCGTGGTACCTTTAAGATATCTCAGTATCCTTTTTACTATGGATAGGTGAGATTCTTTTAGTGCTACTTGAAATCTAGCACATTTGCAAACACTATATTGTACATCGGGTCGACTTGCTGTAATATATAATAAGCTACCAATCATTCCTCGATATTTCTTAGTGTCAACGGGAATTCCTTTGGGATCCTCCGTTAGTTTGTCAGATGTTGACAAAGTTGTGGAAATTGGTTTGCAATTTTTTATTTCAAATGTTTTTAGCATTTTATTACAATATTTTGATTATGAAATATGAATGCCCTCGTCAGATTGTCCTACTTGCAATCCCAAAAATAAATTTAATTCACCGATCATACTCATCTCAAATTCTTTGCTCATATAGTCAGAGAATTCTTTACATAGTGCATCATTTATTGAACCAAATATGATGTCATCTACGTATATTTGTACAAGCAAGATATCATTTGTTTCTTGTCTTGTAAATAAGGTTTTATCAGCCGTTCCCATTTTAAAATTATTTTTTAACAGGAATTCGCTTAACCTTTCATACCAGGCTCTTGGGGCTTGTTTTAATCCGTATATAGATTTGTATAATTTGTATACATATTCTGGATGTGTTGCATCTTTAAAGCCGGGAGGTTGTTTAACATATACTTCTTCTTCTAGTATCCCGTTTAAGAATGCAGATTTTACATCCATTTGATGTAATTTAAAATCCTTATGACATTCAAAAGCTAATAGCATTCGAATTGACTCAATTCATGCTACCGGTGTATATGTTTCATCAAAGTCTATACCTTCCATTTGAGTATAGACTTGTGCAACCAGTCGAGCTTTATTTTGAACAACAATTTCATTTTCATCTAACTTATTTCTAAATACCCATTTAGTTCCAATTATGGAAGTATCTTTTGGTTTTGGAACAAGTTACCAAACTTTGCTACAAGAGAATTGGCTTAATTCTTCTTGGATTGCAAAGATCCAATCTTCTTCTAACAAAGCTTCATTAGCGGTCTTAGGTTCTATTTGTGATAGAAAACTAAGCTATTTCACAATATTTTGAACTTGTGACCGCGTTTGAACTCATTTACTTAAGTCTCCTAGAACATTGTCCAAAGGATGACTTCTAATGTTTGGAACATCTTTAGGTAGTTCAATATCTGTTTCTAACAATTCTAGTGGATTTGTTGGAGATGATGAGCTAAATTCCATATTTTTGAATTGTCGAATAATATTCTCAATATTGTCTTGTGTGACATCTTCTTTGTCTACAAGATCTTTGTATTTAGGTGATGGTTTTGATTCATCAAAAGCTATGTTCATTTATTCTTCAACCATTAGAGAATTTAAATTAAATACTCTATAAGCTTTGCAATTTGTTGAATATCCAAGGAATATACCTTCATTTGATTTTGGATCAAATTTTGTAAGGTAATCTTTGGAGTTTAATACATAGCATTTACTTCCAAATACTCTAAAGTAATTAACTTTAGGATTTTTACCAAAATAGAGCTCATATAGAGTCTTTTGTATTATAGGTCATAATAAGCCTCTGTTTAGTATATGGCATGCAGTAGACATTACCTCGGCCCAGAAATATTTAGGACGGCGATATTCATTTATCATTGTATATGCCATTTCTTGTAATGTTTTGTTCTTCCTTTTAACTACTCCGTTAGATTGAGCAGTATAAGGAGCAGAAATGTTATGAGTGATACCATTAGCTTCACAAAAACTTGTAAAGTTTGAATTTTTAAATTCTTTACCATGATCAGTCCTTATATAGACTCTGATATTATTTTATTGGTTTTGAATTCTTTTTCATAGAGAAGAAAAAAATTCAAAAGCATCACTTTTGGTTTTGAGGAATTCTGTCCACGTAAATCGTGAATAGTCATCAACAACTACCAAAGTATATGAACATCCTCCGAGACTTTGTATTGGGACTGGACCGATAAGATCCATGTGTAAAAGCTTGAGAGGTCATGAGGTAGATACCATAAATTTTGCTTTGTAAGAGTCTCGTATTTGTTTGCCAATTTCACAAGCTTCACATATGTGATCCTTTTTATAATTTAATTTTGTTATCCCTCGTACATGTTCTTTAGTTGATATGTTTTTAATCAACTTCATGTTTGTGTGTCCTAATCTTCGATGCCATAACCAAGGTTCATCTATAGTAGTGATTAGGCATATATTAATATGCTTACTCATGTCACATGTATAGAAATTTTTGCCTCGAGGACACGTAAGGACTAAATTTTCATATTTGTTAAGAATAGAACAATGGGTAGGATAGAAAATTACCTTATTTCCATTATCGCAAAGTTGACTTATCGTGAGAAGGTTGTACTTTAGTCCTGTGACTAGTTGTACCGGATATCTTGAAGTGCTCGTTCCCGATGTCACTGATGCCAATAATGATACCTTTACTGCTATCTCTGAACGTGACACTTCCAACAGTGACCTTTTTAATGTTGTTCAAGAGTGACTTATTACCGGTCATATGTCTCGAACATCCACTATCAAGGTACCACAAGTCTTGCTTAGAAGTAAGGCAAACCTACAAAATAGATCAATTAAATACATAGGTACCCTTTTGTATTGAGGGTCCAGGGTTAGTACATCATAAATAACATTTGAATTTGCATGGAAACATCTAGGCATTGGATAAGCATTGTTATTCACATAGAGATTTCTAGATGCATCATTCCTAATATTATAAAGTGTTCCCCGTGGATATGTGGTATTTAATTTTGATCTTCTTGTACTAGCATAACTTTTAGAGTTTCCAAGTTAATATATCATGCTTCTATCATTTGGATAATACACATTATTTCTAGGAAATATATGATATTTTGGTTTATTATCTTCAAACCTAATAGGTGGTTGAAATAATTGAGATCTAGGTTGCCTTTGATTGTTATTAGCTACCTTAGGATGGAATACATTTTTTTCAACATTTTTTGATGACTTATATCCTTTTTAAACCTATATATGCTTTCCTTTAAATTCACCACTTTTAAATTTACAGTATGAAACGGTATGTCCGTGTTTGTTACAAAAAGAACATGTAAATGAAGGTGATTTGTGAGCATTATTTTTAGTTTGTTCAGGGTGTTGAACAACTTTCTTTGGTTGAACATTCTTATCATATCCTAAACCTTCATGGTTGAAGGAATTTTTAGAATGTACCATTTTATTTAATATCTCATTGCCTTTTGTAAATCTTTGAATAACAATTTTCAAGATTTTCTTTTTCTTTGTTTAAGGCATCAATCTTGTTGTTAAGGAATTTCTTGATCCTTAACTTGAGAAATAAGCTTGAAATTTTCTTGTTTTAACCGTTGAGTTTCTAATTCTAGATCTTTTCTTTTAGGCTCAATGGTTTGTAGTAGCTCTTTTTCTTTTTCAAGATTGTTTATTTGAGATTTAGTTGTTGAACTTTCTTGAGTGAGTGACTCGTTTTGTATTTTTAAGTTCAACAATTCAACATGAAGTTTACAAATATTTTCATTTATTTGTAAATTCTCAATTTCCATTTCTTCAAATTGGAAAATTAATGACATATTTTCCACTTCTAGCTTGAGAATATTTTCCTTGTGAGTATTATTCTCAATTTTTAGAAGTGGGTTTGGTTATTTAGAGATGAAATTTCAGCTTCATATTGTACTTTTGAGTCCATCATCCGAGTAAACTCTTTACTTTGATTATAATGTATCTCCTCGAGTTTCATTTTCTCGGACCATAATAGATGATGTCTTTTGTCAAGATCTTTATACTTGTTGTTAATATTTACCACAAGTTCAATTAAATCATGATTATTCATATCTACAAGATTCAAATTATATTCATATAATTGAATGAAGTTTGAAGAAAGGGTTACCTCTTGATTTGAAGTGGAGATTTCCTTTGAAGTAGATGCATCCCCGATAGCGATTAAGCATATATTCACAATTTCTTCACTAGCTTCCGGAGCATCTTCATCTTAACTTAAATCCCACCCGTTCTCCGCCACGAGAGATCGTCCTTTTATAAGTTTAGGACATTCTCGTTTAAAGTGACCGGGTTGTTTACATTCGTAACACACCTCTTGTATTTCCTCCGTATTGTGTTCTTTTTGTTTGGGAGGAGTGTAAGTAGGAGTGTTATTTATTATAGATATTATTATTTTGCATACATTTTCCTTTATTATAGCTCGTTGACGGAAAATTACTCTTATAGTTAGGAGTGTAATTTTGAGAGTAATTTGGCCTTCCATTAGAGTTAAAAACTCTTTGTTAATTATTTGATTTAAAGAAGCCTTTTCAGTATCTTTGAGCTTTGCTTTGAAACACATGACGAAGTTGTCTCGTAAGTAAAGCAATTTCTCTTTCATCAACATTTTGGATTTATTCGTTTAATTCATCGTCATTTTATTCTTCATCTATAAGTATAGATTTTAAAGCCATGTTTTTCTTTTTGTCTTCCACTTTTGGAATGACTTTTTCTTGTAGATTATCTTCTTCGTATGCACGAAGATTTCCAAATAGATTATCTATTTTGTAATCATTGAGATTGTGCATCTCTTTTATTGTGGTTATTTTCACCTTCCAACTTGGAGGTAGTAATTTAAGAACTCTTCGGTTCTTTTCATTGTGTATAACTCTTTCCGAGTTGAGATAGTTCATCGACAATACGAGTGAATCTAGTCTCCATGTCGATGATATTTTCTCCTTCTTGGAGTTTAAAGTTCTCGTATACTTGGATCAAAGTTTCCATTCGAGAATCTTTTATATCCGTGGTTCCTTCGTAGGTAACCACTAGTTTATCACACATTTCTTGTGCTGACTTGCAATTATTCACTCTTTTATATTCTTTTTCAACAAGTGCACTTGTGAGTACCATTTCTACCTTGGCAGATATATTAATTCTTTCTTCCTCTATCGTGTTATATTCATTAACATTCTTTTTGATGATGATGTCATCAACTGTTTTGGTAGGGATAACGACTCCATCTTCTATGGTCATCCAAACTCTGACTCCTTGAGATCTAGCATAGATGCGAAACTTGATTTCCATGTTGCAAAGTTGGTGTCGTCAAATAGAGAAGGGCGAGAGCTAGATAGACCTTCACCACAGCCAATGGTATTTAGATACGCCATTTCGGATCATATTTTGTTATGCCTGTAAACCTGCAAATCACTTAACAAACATGTTAAAAAGCACTGCTCTGATATAAATTGTTAGGTCCCGTAAAGGAGCTATTTTAAGCTAGAAGGGGGGTTGTATAGCTTAATTACCAATTTAAAAATTATTATGGCATTTTTAAAAATATTTATCCCGTTTTAAATATTTTATCGATGTAGATTATATATGCGGAAATAAAAGACAAGTAAGAAAATACCACACGAGAGATTTATCCTGGTTCGCGATGGCGCAACCTCTAATAGATTCGCTCACCCCTACGTCCAGTCCCCGAGTTCCTCTCCAGGACCTGAGTTTTTACCTTAAAATAACCTTGCTCCTTACGGAGGCGGAGAAACCTTTACAACCCCACAAATATTTGTCTTGGTGCGTAACTTCGGGTTACCACCTCAAAATAAATGTGCAAACCTACACAACCTATCTTAGACAATAACACCCTGTTACTTCTTCAAAGTTGATGTAGAACCCTTAGTGTAGTCTTTGTCCTTCTAAGCTTTTTCCGATCTTGGATCTCAGTAGTTGGTCTTGGGTCTTTCCTCTTCCTCACAGTGCGAAGACTACTAACTCCCCGTTAGTACGTCTAGGACTTGGGTCTTAGAACGGGAATCACCTCACTATACCTCACCTCACTGCAAAACGAAGAAGACAATATCTACGAAACAATACCCATTATAGATAAAAAGAGTTTGGACTAGTAAAATACTTAACTAGACCGGATGAACAAATATTCTTAAAAGATTATTAATGTATACTTTTCTTTAGATTAAGTGAATGTTAGAGTATACTCGGTATTACTTCATTTTGAATAATATATGTTATTTCCGAAGTAATACATATATCAAGTCCTTGGTGAAGCATTATAGATTTTGGATCTTTGATAAAATAATTTCTTGTTTAATATAGTCGTGTGTAGACTTTTATAAATCGAGAATGTTACACTTATTCTTTAACTATTTGCACTTATAAAATATTTGGCCGACAGAATAAAAGGTGCGTAATTTAAACACAATATATCACATAATATAATAACAGAGTTTAAATTATATTAGCACGGTTTATATGTGTATATATAAAATACAATATAAGCTTTAAGTTTTTCCCACGAAACACTGAAGGTGCTAGTAAGGGAAGTCGCTTAATTCTTATACGATTATATAAATACTTATATTTACTTAAAAGTTTTAAGATATTCCCACGAAATACTAGAGATCCTGGTAAGGGAATTCACTCAAATATTTTAACTAAATATAATAAAAATGTATATATATATAATATAAGTCTTAAGGTTTTCTCACGGAACACTAAAGGTGTTAGTAAGGAAAGTCACTTAAATCTTGTTAAAAAATTATAACGAATATATCAATATATGGCCAAAATCAGTGCGTTTAAGTTTAAAAAATAAAATGCTAGTCTTGTAATTTAATTCCCACGAAATACTAAAGATGCTAGTTAGGAATATAAACCAACCGTTGTATGAAATTATCACTTCGTGCTTAGAAGTGTATAATATATAGAAAACAATCCTTGTATGGATTTGTTTTTCTTTAAGTTATTCTATATAAGAGTTTGTAGAGATGAAGAGAAGGTGTTACTAAGCTTCTTATATGAATATTAAGAGTGGTCGGTTAAGACTCGGATGAAAGCTAAGAGGTTTACCACTTTTAAGAGATGAATGGAAAACTTCACCGGAAAAATTCGTCGGAGGTTCGGCCGGATTTTAGCTTGTTGGTCGAACTTGGGCAGCCCTCCGGGAGGCAAAAAAGTGGTATGGATGAGCTTTGCTTGGGACGATAGAGCTTGGTTAGTGGAACTAAGCTTGAAGATCAAAAACCTTGAATATATGATATATATTTGTAAGAGATAAGGTTTTTGAGATGAAGTATTTGGGTTTGGATTTTAGAGAGTGTGTAGAGAGAATACTTCTTGAAAATTCCCATAAATTTATTAGCTTTTAGCTTGTGTAAAAAATGGTGGGGGGTGGGTGTTTATTTACAGAAGAAGTTAGTTGAAGGGAGTGGTTGATATTGAGTTAAAATGAATGGTGGATGAAGAGAGTTGTGTGGATTGATGACATGGAGGATAAGGTGTATTTGTTTGAAACTTGAATATAGGACAAATAAGAAAAATCCCAGAAACTATTAATTATATAATAATAGTTTTTAGCCTTTTCAATTAATTATTAATTACTTAGTTAATTAAGTAATTAGCACCATTAAATATAACAACTTTGAAAACCCTTTAATAAATACAACCAAAAATATGATAATTACCTAAATATCATAAAATGATGATCTGCAAGTTTTGGTCAATTTTGGTCAAAGGTAGCTTGGTCAAACGCTCGGTCAAAATCTTTGTCAACACCCAGAAAAATCACACCCGGACAAAATTTCTTAAAAATACGAAACTTTAACCATCCATAGAAAATACCATTTAAGTGAAAAATCTTAAGTTTCAAGATTTTCTAGCAAGTGGAAGTATTTTATTTCGATTTAAAATGATTAAATCAGGGTTCGGTTCCAAATAAAATATGAACGATCTTTTATGAAAGCAGATAGACTTTGTTGGCCTAGTTTGGGCTAAAATAAATACTTAGAATAAATTTCCTTAAATATAAAATATTTTGAGAGTGTGGGAAATATTTTTAAGTATTTTAAAAGTATTTTCTCCGATAAATAATATATTTGAGATCCGAGAGAAAATTACTTTGAAAAATTTGAGGAGGGGGATAAAATGAGATATTAATATTCCTATATCAAATATTAATTTCTAAGAATGTAAAAATATATTTTTTGATTTATAAATGTTTTATGGAGTGAAAGATATATATTTTATCCCTTTTAAAAACATCTGTTTTTGAAATAAATTTAGCACGAGCCTTCTAAAGAATATCCAAGTTCTGGTATCCCTTTTTCAAACTGGTTGCCTTACTAATATTGCAAGAGAGCCTAATAAAGATCATATTCTGATAATTCTTTACGATCTCATTGCTTTAGAGTATATTCTTTTGAAACTATATTTTGATTTTCAGTAAATTGGAATATCTCTTATATTTATATTTAAAAATATAAATACACTATAAAAAACATTTTTGAATTTTTTTTCTAGATATGGCTTTTCACTTTTGATTATGTCAATTAAATTCATGCCTCTTTGGAGAGGATATACATGTTTCAAATTTTATGTTAAATTATGCAAATATCAAATAAATAATTAATCGAAGATGTCCTTTCAGATGGAATAAAGGTAGATTTCATAAAGGTCAAAGCTGTATCAAATTGGGAACAATCAAAGACGTCGACAGAAGTTTGGAGTTTCCTTGGACTGGCAGGTTATTACCAAAGATCTGTAAAATATTTTGCGAAGATCACAACCCCATTGACGAAGCTAACCAGGAAAAATGTGAAGTTTATTTGGAATGATAAATGTGAAGAAAGTTTTCAGGAATTGAAGAAAAGATTGGTGACAGCTCCAGTTTTAGCACTGCTAAATGAAAAAGGTAATTTCGTAATCTATAGTGATGCTTCTTTGAAAGGATTGTGTTGTGTGTTGATACAACATGATAGAGTTATCGCATACGCGTCCCGATAACTAAAGCCTCATGAATAAAAGTATCATATACATGATTTAGAGTTAGCGGCATTGGTTTTTACACTGAAGTTATGGAGACATTACTTGTATGGGGAAAGGTGTGATATCTATACGGATCATAAGAGTTTTAAGTACATATTCACTCAGAAAGATTTAAACTTGAGGCATCGGAGATGGTTGGAGTTAATTAAAGATTATGATTGTTCTATTAACTATAATCCGGGGAAAGCTAATGTAGTAGTAGATGCACTGAGCACAAAGAAAAGATTAAATATGATGGACATTACTAAGGAATTGTCATCAGAATTGAAGAAACTGGAGATTGAGGTTCGTATGTCGGGAAGTAGTAAAGAAAACTTATATGAGATTACCTTCCAACCAGAACTTATGGAAAAGATTAAAAAATATCAGAAGGAAGTAATGGATTGAAGCTTAGATAATTTAACCGGAGAAGAGATTTATACCCAGAAGGATAGTAAAGGTGTGTTAAGAATTTCCTCCCGAATATAGATTCTGAATGTGACTGAATTGAAAAATGAAATTTTACGAGAAGCCCATAGTTCAAGATTTTCAATCCATCCGGGGAGTACTAAGATGTATCAGGATCAAAAGAAAAAAATTTGGTGGCCAGGAATGAAGAAAGAGATAGCTGACTGGTTTAGTAAATGTCATTCATGCCAGAAGGTGAAAGCATAACATCAAAGACCAGGCGGATTGCTGCAACCTTTGGAGATTCCACAGTGGAAGTGGGACGAGATTGCTATAGATTTTTTGGTTGGATTACCAAGGACCAAATCGAATCACGATGCTATATGGGTAATTTTTTTCAAATCAACGAAATATATTCTCTAGATAAGTTGGTCAAGTTATATTTGGATGAGATTGTGACCAAGCATGGAGTTCCAGTATCAATTGTTCTCGACAGAGATCCAAGATTTAATTCGAGATTTTGGACGAAATTACTGGAGTGTTTGGGAACCAAGTTAAAGATGAGCACTGCCTACCATCCCCAAAGAGACGAACAAAGTAAAAGGACGATTCAGATAATAGAAGATATGTTAAGAGTATGTGTTTTAGATTTCAAAGGAAACTGGGATGATCATTTACCGTTACTAGAACTCTTTTATAATAACAGTTATCATGCTAATATTGAAATGTCGCCTTATGAAGCTTTGTATGGTCGGAAGTGTAGATTTCCACTTTATTGGGAGGAAGTCAGTGAAAGAAAATTGTTAGGTTCGGAACTAGTTCAACAAACAAAAGATGTAGTAATCATAATTCAGAGAAAATTAGAGGCAGCCCAGAACAAACAGAGAAAGAATGCAGATTTGTATCGAAATGACATGGAAATAGAAGTTGGATCACTAGTGTTATTGAAAGCCTCTCCTTGGAAAGGATTGGTTAGATTCGGCCAAAAAGGCAAATTAAGTCCCAGATATACCGGGTCGTTTGAAGTTTTGCAGAAAGTAGGAAAAGTTGCTTATGAATTAGCCTTGTCGCCACATCTGCGTCATATTAAGAATGTGTTCCACGTCTCCATGTTAAAGAAGTAAAACCCTAATTCAAATCAAGTCATCGAGTATGAGCCAATCGAAATTCAGCCAGATTTGTCCTACGTGGAACAACCAATCCAGATCCTAGACCGTAAAGAGCGAGTTCTAAAAATAAGTCTATCCCAATAGTTATACTTTGCAGAAACTCTCGAGTAGAAGAGTCTACTTGGGAGTTAAAGTCTGATATGCTAGACCAATATCCTCACTTGTTCAGATTGGTGAGATTCTGAGGACATAATCTTTTTACGAGGGGGCTACAACGACTCTGTATTTTCTATTATTAAAATATATATAAAATAAAATATTATTCTGCAAATTATGTGTTGCATGTTAAATATTATATACGTGTTGAATTATTCTTACTATTAATTGTTATTTCGGTTTAATATTTAAAATTGCATTATTTTATTCTTCTATTTAAAAAGGGATCTCAAAGTTTAATTTTTATAAATATGAATATTATTAGTAAAATTATTTTTATGGCTCTATAATTTTAATAATTATTTATAGGAATTTATAAAATTTAGAAAATAATATTTTGTCAAATATTCAGTCCCAAATTATTTTCTGATTGTAATTATTTGATGGTTCAATGTTAAATTCAAAAATATTTTAAAAAATATCAAAAAATTATTTTATTAGTTTCAAGTATTTCGTGAATTTTAAAATTATTTTGAAATTATTTTGACTTATTTTTATCCGCAAATTGCATCAAAACCAAGCATGCATGACAGTCAGAGACACATGACAATACATATACACTCATCCTGTTTATTTGAGGGACACGTGCCCTATTCACAGATTGTTATAAAAAATTATAAAAATAAACACACACACAAAAACGTCAGCGTCTCTCTCTCTCGCATCTATCATCTCTCTCTCTCTCTCTCTCTCTCTCTCTCTCTCTCTCACTCTCTCTCTCTCTCTCTCTCTCTCTCTCTCGATATTCCTTATCCTCCATGTCCTTCCTTCCCTGGTAATAGTCCCCTCGATTTTCCCTTTTTTTTCCCGCCGCCGCCTCTATTCCTTTCTGTTTCCGTTATTTTTGTTTTTCCGATCCAAAATTCATATGGTTGATGAAATTAATTGATGTTATAATTTAATCGGTGGAATTCGTATCGGAAACCCGAAATAAAGGAGTACCACCGAATTTTATCGCCACCGGTGATGAACTCCGGTGTCATCATCGGTGGTGGACCATGATGTACTCCTGAGCCCTATTATGTGAAAAACATTTCATTTTATTTTTGTTTATTGCATTATAAAATATTCTGAATTGTTTACTTAATTATTTCGCAGAAAATCCAAGTTAAAAATCAAAATGATTATATTTATTATTCGTGAATTTAGAAATTCGATTAATTGGAAGTATTGTTGTTGGTGCTTGTTGTTGATTGGTGTCGATATGATATCAGCTGATATTCAAAAATAGATGAGGTGCTGCCGGTTTTCTAGAAAATATTTATTTTAGAAATTCGGGAGTATATCCTTTAATTATCGGGAATATCAATCAATTATATAATTATTTTTTATAAATTATTTTTACAAATTTACTTTCGTATTTCAAGTAATTCATTTCCAAACAGCTATTAATATTAAATTCGTTTGGTGAAATATTTTGTAAAAAGGATTTTGAAAACCTATTTTATATAACTAAATTCGATGCGTATCTGGTATTGTATTATTATTCTGAAAATATTCGTTTTCAGTAATTCTGTATTATACAATATATAATTATGTGTTATAGCCTCACTTTTATTTTATCGGGTAGAACTAAATACCGAGGATATGTGTAGCATAATTGAATATCTAATCTAAAGTGTTTCAATTCTATAGTACCCAGTCAAAGGTCACGTTTTTCTAAGGTCAACCTAGGATAGGTTCGTGTCTCTGTAGCCCACTGCAGCATGGCAAGTACCTCTGATCATATCTTTTATGGTTCAGTATTTTATATGAATGAACTGTTGATTATATTTCATACTTGATTAATACGTTTTAAGTTGCGTATCCCCTTTTTAGAAATTCCTGGTTTACTTTTAATAATGTTTTGAGGAAGAGTAACTTATAGCGATACCTATCTATAAGTTGCGCTTTGCAATCGGAAAATATTTAGTAATCAATCATTACTAAATTTTGTGATTAAAGTCGTGTTTGGAATGAAAATTATGTTCACCTATGTCGTGAAATTTTTGAAAAGATAGGTATAATCAAATCAAAACTTTAGAACTGGAATAAAATGAATCGGATATTCTATTGGAGTTGCGTAAGAAGTCCGTTATTCGGTAACTGCCCAGCATTGGTGGCGTAAGAGGCTAAGTCAGTTGTGCATATTCTCATAACCGATTAGTCCAATGTTATTAAAGACCTAGCTAATATTTAAGTTCCGGAACACATAATTTGGATGGCCATTAGAGCTGTCCGGTGATTGATAGACTGATCAGCTATCTTCACCCGTTTAAATGTCCAATGTATCTGATTATTCAAATTTCTGAAATGTTTATAGTCAATTTATTCAGATAAAAGATCGCATGCTAAAATTGAACTGTTTAATTCATTAATCTATGTATTGTGTCCTATTTTAAAAGAGCATGCTAGTATATGGTGGTTTTCCAGTTCTTAATGATTTCAAATGTTTTATTCTTATACCCATTTAGAAGGAAATCTATATATTTTGTTTATTCATATATTTTTGTACTGCTGAGCGATTGATAGCTCATCCTTGAAAACTTCTATATTAACCTATTTCAGATGCCTAGAGACCGTGTTCCCGCTAGAAGAGCTTCTATTGGTCGTACTCAGGGCCGGGTGTCGACTCCTCCCTTGTTTGGATCTTTTGAGGTAGTACTAGTTAGACCAGTTGTTAGGTCTGTGGTCTGTATGATAGACATAGTTTGTACCAGATTTATTTTAAGTATTCCTTAGTTTAATAATTGTATAATCTTGTTCATACTTAAACCTGGAAAAAACTTGGTCAGGGGGTCGTAGTTGTTATGGTTGTATATTTAATTTCATTCTAATCACTATATATTCTTGTTTTATTATTATTTATAATGTCAATCTAGCCCTCGGAGTTGAGGCTGTCTTAGATATATTAAAGAATGAGTGTGGTTGTTATATGTTTATGAAGAAGACTTGATATGTAAGAACATCAGCCACCAATGACAATTAGACAAAAACAATGTTTAATTTTGATATTAAATTTATTATAACTTTTATCTTTTTTATTGCACTAGTTATCACATATGTCAACGACCTTGTTTCCAGCAAGACACACTTTGCTTTGACATCTATATTTCGAGTTCGGTAAACCTAGATAAAATTATTTGTGTTGTAATTTTTTTCTCATTTTAATATTATTCAGTTTTACAATCGAAACCTAACCGATAAAAAATGAACTGAGATTTGTAAAACCAAAACCGAATTAATGGTTCAGTTCCGATTTTCAATTAAAAAAAAATGAAGACCTCATGTTGTGCTTTTATCCAAAAATGAATGGGTCATGTTCTTCCCTACTTCTCATAGTGGTCTTCGTGTTCACATTTTCTATTAAACTCATACATATGAAAATTGGGAATTGACCCGATTTTCGGAGAAGGCTCGGAAATTGATCTGGGTTGTCACATATGATATCAGAGCCGACTCTCGAAAGTTTGGTGCATCAAGTTGTCGGAGGAGAGGGAACGAAGGCTGGTTATATTATCCCATAATGGCAAAAGGGCCAGAGGTGGGGACACGTAACCAACTGGTATTATCGCACAATTGATATAGAGGAACAATTTGGACCTATAGGCTGTCTGTTTATCCTGACGAGTATGCTCGTCAGGCGTTTAAGTGGGAGCGTTTGTAACATCCCAATCCCGTATCGAGGAGATTTGGGACTTTTATTATGTTTATAAGGAAAAATATTACTACTGCATGCCCCAACAAATTATGATCTTTTGGGGTCCTGTGGTGGGCATGTTTTTTATCCTAGTTTGCTCCACTCAGGACAGTAGGCTTTGGCTTATTTTGGATTCGCAATCGAGACTTGACCCGATTTTTAAAAAAAACTTGGAATTTGATTAGGGTTGTCATATTCAAGAACTGCCTCCCAGGCGAAGGTCAATTTCTTCAACTACCACTGCCTCATGGCTAATCTTCCTTTTTCGAACATGGATTTCTCCATCTGACGTATACGGCCTGAATATGAGGCTCCTCATCCTCTTCGGAATCTGATGATAGTATAATGTTAGACCGGGATCTCCCCGAATATGATTCTGAATCTAAAAATTCGTCTTGATCAGCTCACGTCCGTCGCCCGCTTCCCATTTTGAGTCGAGCAGCCCTCTCTTCTCCCTTCGTACATCTGAGTATGTTTTTTGGGTTTCCTCGGTCTCCATAACCTCATGGAGCCTGCTCATGGAGTTCTATTTCCTCTCTTTGCAGGCAAAGTGCCTGCAATCTCAAGTTGGGATTTTTTCTCGGCTTATTGACTTGTCGCCTGCTTTACTCATGGAGCCTTCTCATGGAGTTCTTTTCCTCTCTCTACTTTTGCAAACATGGTCCTTTGTTCTTCCGGGGTAGGCATGATTTCATCTTTGGTTTCTGACTCAAAGTTGAGAGCTCTTGGGGATTTGGGCACGAAATGAAAGGTATTGGGTCGACGGTCAGTGAATCCTGGTGGGTGATCAACTTCTGGTGGTTTCAGAAGCAAGAAATTGTTGTTGCATATTTAATCTTAACTTGTATTACTTATTTATGTGTCGTACTTTATTTTTAGTCGTGTTTGTAGCCGAATGACCTGGTCACCAACTGCATGAGAGTTTTTAGGAGTTCAACTTGAATAAATGATAGATGCAAAGTAGTAGTAGGAATCGTGGTTTGTAGTTCCTGTTTTTTAGCATTAACGTTGCTTTGTAATCTTATTTATCTTGAATCATTTAGATGAATAAAATTATAGTTATCAATATCATTCTCCAGCTCTCTCTGTCTAAGATAAAACAACTTATATATATATATATAAGTATTTACATCACTTGGTATCAGAGCAAGGAACACAGAGTATGCCTAAGTGTATGCCTAGAACAACGAAGAAGATGGAGACAAGCAAGGTGAAGGAGAGTACAATTAGTCTGAGCTATCCAATGTTGGCCAGAGGTAATTATATGAAATTATCTTTGAAGATGAAACTGTACATGCAAGCTCACGGTGTGTGGGTAGCTGTGGAACCCAAAGACCCGAAAAAAGAAGTCGAGGAGACGATAGATAAGCTTGCTTTGGCAGCAATTTATCAAGGCATACCAGAGGATACACTGTTGTCTCTCACAGAAAAGAAGACAGCGAAAGAAGCCTGTGATGCAATAAATGTCCTGTGTCAAGGCGCAGATCGAGTAAAAAAAGCACGTGTTCAGACGCTGAAAGCTGAATTTGAATCTCTAAGCATGAGAGATACTGAGAAATTAGATGACTATAGCCTGAAATTAAATGGTCTCATCACTAATATTCGAGCCCTAGGAGAAACAATTGAGGAGGCATATGTGGTCAAAAAGTTGCCAGATCGGTTCCAACAAAGTTCTTGCAAATCACCTCAACAATCGAACAATTTGGAGATTTGGACACTATGACGATTGAAGAGGTAGTAGAATCGCTGAAGGCACATGAAGAACGTTTGAAGGGACAAAACGAAAATCGAGAAAGCCAACTACTGCTTACAAAAGAAGAATGGGAAAGGAAAGAAAGTGGTGAATTAAAATTACTACTAACAAGAGAGGAATGGATAAAAAGAAGTGGTAAAGGTGGAAACTATAATCGCAACAGAGAAGGTTTGCGTGGTGTAAGGGACAGGACCAGAGTAAAATGTTTCAACTGCCACAACTACGTACATTTTACTGCGGAGTGCCGGAAGCCTGAACGTGGAAAAGAACAAAATCAGGAGGCAAATTTGACACAACTACAGGACAATGAACCAGCTCTTTTGTTAACAGAGTGTGAGAAGAAAGGAAAAAATACACTATTGATTAATGAGGAGAGGGTTACACCAAAGTTAAGTATCAAGGATGAGATGAAGCAAAGCATATCCAATGTCTGGTACCTTGACAATGGTTCCAGCAATCATATGTCTGGGCAACGGTCAAAATTTAAAGAATTAAATGAACAAGTGACAGGACAGGTCAAATTCGAAGATGGCTCAACGGTAAACATTGAAGGAAAGGAATCAGTAGTTTTTAGATACAAAAATGGGGAAGAAAAGGAACTCAAGGACGTGTACTATATCCCAAGTTTGTGTAATAACATTATTAGTATTGGCCAACTATCAGAGGAAGGCAATAAGGCTGTGTTCAGTGGTGATTTTGTGTGGATCTACGAAAATCAAGGAAGGCTTCTCATGAAGGTTAAGAGGTCAGTAAATAGACTGTATAAGATAATACTGAAAACTGTCACAGCTTCGTGCATGATTTCATCAAAGATAGAAGATTTTTCTTGGTTGTGGCATATGCGTCTAGGTCATGTGAATTTTCAGGCACTTAACTTAATGTCTACAACTCGTATGGTACGAGGTATGCCAAAGATCTGCCAACCCAAAAAGGTGTGTACTAGTTGTTTATTGTCTAAACAAACACAGAGGCCGTTTCCTGCACAAACACTGTACAAATCTAAAGAAGTCTTGGAGCTAATACATGGCAACTTGTGTGGCCCCATAATGCCTGAAACCCTTCTGGAAACAAGTATTTCTTTCTCTTGGTGGATGATTATAGTGGAATCATATGGGTTTACTTGTTGAAGAGTAAAGATCAAGCATTTGATGCTTTCAAGAAATTCAGAATTCAAGTTGAAACCAGCTCTGGAAAGAAGGTGAAAATTTTCAGGTCAGACCGAGGAGGTGAGTTTATGTCAAGTAAGTTTATCTCTTATTGTGATGAAACTGGTATTGTTAGACAATTTACAGCTCCGTACACACCACAATAAAACGGTGTGGTGGAACGAAGAAATAGAACGGTGGTAGCAATGGCACGAAGTATGCTAAAAGAAAAATATATGTCATCCATGATGTGGGGGGAGGCAGTCCGGCATTCGTTATATATTCTCAATAGGTTACCAACTCGAACACTAACCGGAATGACTCCATATGAAGTTTAGAAATAAAGAAAACCAGAGGTTGGGCATTTGCGGATTTTTGGATGTATTGCACATATGAAGGTACCAAGCACTCACTTAAAGAAACTCGATGATAGGAGTAAATGTGTTGTTTATCTTGGAAGGCAGCCTGGTACAAAGGCTTACAGACTGGTTGATCCAAATGATAACAAGGTATATGTAAGTCACGATGTCGTGTTTGAAGAAGACAAAGCTTGGGCGTGGAATAAAGGAGGAGCACGGCTTGATCAATCGGGGAATTTTTCTATTGATCTGACAGAAAAGAGAGAAGGTGTTGTGATAAATGAGCCAGTGACACCAGCAATAACAAGTAGTATGAATATTGAAGAATCTGGTGGTACGACATCACCTGTAATAGCAAGTTCAAAATTAAATGATTCAGATTGCAACAGTGAGTCTATCCGGTACAGAAGTTTGAATGATATCTATAATCATACTGAAGAGGTCGAACTCGAAGAGGAACTTTTATTTATTGGCATCAATGAACCAAAGAATTACAAAGAAGCTGTGAAAGAAAGTTGCTGGAAACAGGCCATGGAAAATGAAATTGAATCCATAGAGAAAAATCATACTTGGGAACTAAAGGAGCTGCCATCGGGACACAAAGCTATTGATTTAAAATGAATTTTCAAAATAAAGAAAAATGCAGATGGTGAATTGGTGAAACACAAAGCTCGTTTGGTCGCCAAGGGGTATGTTCAGGAGTATGGAGTGGATTTTGAAGAGATTTTCGCACATGTCACTAGGCTAGAAATCGTAAGATTATTATTGGCTCTATCTGCTAAAAATGGTTGGGAAGTACATCATTTAGATGTAAAAACGGCATTTCTGAATGGGGATCTCCATGAAGAGATTTACATTAAGCAGCTAGAAGGATTTGTGAAGAAAGGACAGGAGCACTTGGTGTATAAAATAACAAAAGCCCTGTATGGTTTAAGGTAAACACCTCGTGCGTGGTATGAAAAATTGAAGAAGTGTTTAGAAGAACTTGGATTTGTGAGATGTCCTTATGAACACGCTGTATATACCAAGCGTGAGCATGATGAGACACTGATCATAGGAGTGTACGTAGATGATTTGTTAGTCACTGGAACAAGTGTAACAGTCATCGACAGGTTCAAGGATCAGATGAACAGTAGATTTGAAATGAGCGACTTGGGCTTACTGTCGTATTATTAGGGAATTGAAGTGCAGCAAGGTATGAATTGCATTGAGTTAAAGCAGACCTCGTATGCTCGAAAATTGTTAGAAAAAACGGGGATGTAGGAATGCAATCCAACAAAGTATCATATGGATCCAAAGGAGACTATCACCAAGGACGAGGGAGGCAAGCCTATGAATTCGACTGAGTATAAGAGTTTAGTTGGAGGTTTACGCTACCTGGTACATACCCGACCAGACATAGCGTTTTCAGTTGGTGTGGTGAGTAGGTACATGGAAATGCCTACTGTGATGCACTTAAATGCAGTGAAGCGCATCCTTCGATATGTGAAAGGAACAATGGGTTTTGGTCTAGTGTACTAAAAATATAGTGGTAATAACTTGCTTACTAGTTTTTCTGATAGTGATTTAGCAGGTCACATTGATGACAGGAAAAGCACAGGAGGAATGGTGTTTTACTTAAACGAAAGTCTGATTACCTGGGTGTCTCAGAAACAAAGGTGTGTGGCATTATCTTCTTGTGAAGCTGAATTTATGGCTGCTACAGCGGCAGCGTGTCAAGCCATTTGGTTACAAAATTTGTTGGGTCGGGTAACTGATAGTCGAGTTGATTCTGTGGTGCTTTACATAGACAATAAATTTGCTATAGATTTAGCGAAGAACCCGGTCTTTCATGGTCGAAGCAAACATATCAATATTCGTTATCATTTTATTAGAGAATGTGTGGATCGTGGGGAAATTGTCATAAAACACATCAGTTCTGATAAGGAGCGTGCAGATGTATTGAATAAGGCCTTACCAATCGTAAAGTTTGAAATGATGATGCAGCTGTTGGGAGTTAAAGAGTTACTCAGATAAGTTTAGATTAGGGGGAGTTTGTTGTATATTTAATCTAAACTTGTATTATTTATTTATGTGTTGTACTTTGTTTTTAGTCGTGTCTGTAGCTGAATGACCTGGTCGCCAGCTGCATGAGAGTTTTTAGGAGTTCAGCTTGAATAAATCATAGAGGCGGAGTAGTAGTAGGAATCGTGGTTAGTAGTTCCTGTTTTTCAGCATTAACGTTGCTTTGTAATCTTATTATCTTGAATTATTTATGGGTCATTTGGTTGGAGGCATTCTGGTTTCGTTCATTTCAACCACATACCTGATGTTTGGTTCAGAATTTTTTTCCTCCAAACCCATTCCTCATACCCCAAAGTATGAGTTTTTGATACTCAAGGGGAGAGGTGGGTATGGGAAAGTGTTTAATAAAAAATGTTTGATAAAAAATGATTTAATGAACTAAAATTTATTAAAATGATAATTAAAATAATTTTTAAATTAATTGAAATCGTTAACTTAAAAAATATTTTAAATTTAAAATATTCATTCCAGCACTCAACCAAACACATATCATAAATGATATCTCAACCTCATACCATCCTAACCCGATTCCTGATTCTAAACTCATACCACCTCTCGAACCAAACGACCCTTGAGATGAATAAAAATATCATTCTCCAGCTCTCTCTGTCTAAGATAAAACAACTGATATATATAAGTATTTACATCAATTGTGACCCCTGAAAGAGGTTCCACAAGAAGCTATAGAATGAAGTAAGCTGATAGAAATATTTGAGGAACCTCGGGGAGTTTCACGATATACCTGAAGATTAGTTAGCAACAGAAAGTTGCTGAATGGTTGGAGGAACATTTAAAAGGTACTAGATGTTAGTTTTTAGCAAATTTTTTGAGATATAGTAATAGCTAGTATAAAAAGCGCCTACGGAAGCATAACAACTTTTAAGTCATATTTCTTATTATGACACTACAACATATTTGCAATCATACAACTGTTTTTTGCCGTTGTGTGAGAGGTAGAGTTTCTGTTGTCTATCCAACACTCGTGTGATCGAAAGTGGGACAACGGTTGTTTATACACTTGTAATAAGCGAGATTCAACAACGTTTCTTAATACTGGTTACAATTAAGAATTCACAACGGTTACTCTCTATTAACCATTGTTAGGAAATTATTTAAACAACAGTTTTTTTATTCAACTATTGTCTACCTAACTTAACAACAATGGTTTTGTAAAAAAACCATTGTTGTTAACTTATTCGATGTTTTCATAAACAACAGTTTACAAACTTCTTTTAACTAGTTAAAACCGTTGTCATGAATCTTTTTCGTTTAAAAGACAATGGTGTAAAAGATTTGAACCATTGCAAAGAATATCAAAAGACAACAGTTTTTTAAAAAAAAATATGTGTAGTGAGACATACAACGGTTTTCATCATTTTTTAAGTGGGTTTCACACAACTGTTTACAAAGTTAATCTCATTATTTAAAATAAATCAATTTTAAAATAAAATGATATTATATTAATTCAATTGTTACTTCAAAATTAAAATTAAACTTATAATACAAAGGTTCTCTACAAGAATTACAACTATAACTTCAAATCTATTTCTAAACATTCTCATTAAGGTACACAATAACTAATTAATTTGCATACATATTCCGTTGTTTTTGCCCAAGAACCAAGAGAATGTTCACTCAATTGGCATGCCTAGTCCTGGTTCTTGTTCTTGCCCATCATGTTCTTGTTCCAAGTGTCATACATGTAGGTTTGCTGCATCAAGAATTACACGCATATGAGAAGAATATATAGAACTTCGAGAATAGTTAAAATGGAGGCAGAGAAGAAAATAGAAAATAAAGAGTGAAACCTGCAATCTATATGCCCATATGCAATCCACATACGTACGGCAAGAAACTTGAATCCAAGAATTAGTTACAAACACAAGTTGAAGCCGGTTGCTCCCAGTCCTGAACTCGCTTAACCTTTTTGTTTTCAGGAGCATCTAGGTTCCGTACACTTGCAGGAGTAAAAGGACCAAACACAAAACTCTTAGACAGATGCCTCTGCTGCTGCTTCATTGAGTTCTCATCATTTTCTTTTTTCACATTATGTTGCTTGGCATATGTTGGCATAATTACGTTCTCACTGGACCTGCACTTGGATAAAGAATTGTCCTTGAACCTCTTTGAAGCAGTATTCGTAATTTCACTTCCAAACACCCTCCTCCTGGTGTCATATGAATCAGAACCAATACTGGAATTCTGTTTTATCACCAACCGCCTTAATACTGGTTCCCCACGTTCTGGATCCTTAGGCAGATTCCCCTGGTGCTGCTTTGATGAGTTCTCATCATCTTCAGTTTCCACATTAATTTGCTTGGCATATATTGGCACATGTACCTTCTCACTAGACCTGCAGTTGGATATAGAATCTGTGAATCTCTTTGAGGCAGTATTTGCTATCTCAGTTCCAAACACCCTCATCCTGGTGTCCTTTGAACCAGAACCATGCTCATGTGCATTACTAGATTTCTGTTTCATCCCCAACCACCTAAATGTTGGTTTCCCACTTTCTGGATGACGGACCTACAAATTCACAATATCGTATTTAGGAAAAATTAGATTCATTTTACAAATATCTTAGGCCTTTTCTCACATCAGTAAATCCTGAATATACCTAACCTTTTCAATAAGATTCATAGATGCAAAGACATTGGCAATATCATAGAGGCGCCTCGCTTTAGCTGTAGAATTTAATTACATGAGGAAAATAAATGTACAGTAGATCATCTACAATTTAGATTGTATAGTGAACAGTGGCAAGGTCATTTACTTCGCATAGCTGTTGAATCATGCACATCACCGGGCAATGCTGTTGCAGCACTGTCTAGGGAGATAATATCTGCCTAAAGGGACAAGAAAGTTTAGAACATATAATTGAAATAACAACTAGACCTTGAAAAGGGCATGTAAAAGATTAACATAACTTACACCAGAACGAAAGAAAAGCTTGACAAAATTCTGAGCAAGCAGTGCCAGAGATTTTTCCTTCCGGTTTTCTAGAAAAAATGCCAGAAACTAATGTAATTAGAATAAATCTCATTTAAGGGTAGCCCTTAATCAACATGACAATACCATTTCCTTTAATTAAGGGATGTATTTGAGCAACAGGTATGAACATATTCCAACCCACAATCATAAACATACTTATTTCACAATACGAAAGTAATTTTACCAGTTTTAGTACATGAAATAGACTTCTCTTATAACGACTCGTACATTTTTGTAATATTTAAATGTGTAATTATTAAATAAGTTATGTGTATGGGATCTGTCAGTTGAATATTATTTTTGTTAATATTTTATTAATTATGTGTGATTATGGGTGTTCGAGGATCGTTGGTGTAATTAGTTGTGGCGTTGTGTTATTTGTTTTATGGTTAAAGGTGGTTATATTCAAGATTTATTTTCATAAATATGGGGATTATCTCTAAAATTATTTTTATGGCTTCATAACTTTATTAATTATTTTTAGGAGTTTTTTTTTAAAATTGAGAAATCAATATTTTATTGACTATTTACCCTTAAATGATTTTATGAAAATTTTATTTTATTACTTTTTAATTATTTCAAGAATTTTAAAATTATTCCGGTAAATTTTTGGCTTTTATTTAACCGTGCGTGAACTCGTTAGATTGTTAAATGCGGGTCTGGTGTGCGGTTTCAAAATGATTTTAAAAATTATAAAAATGTTGTGTATTATCAATTTTAAATATTGTTGGAAATTTGAGGTTTATTTTAAGACTATTTCAATTCGTTCTGTTCGGGAAGTGTATCGTGATTAAATAGATCGGTGTGTCAGTTGCGGTATCGAGGAAAAGAAACCGGGTAAATAAACCCGAATTCATTCCCTTTCCCAGTTAATCCCTAGTTCCTCTCTTTCTAAACATCAGCTTCTTGTCTCTCTCGCCTCTCGATTTCACTCCGTCTCTAATCTCTTCTCTTCTGAATTTCTTTCCTCCCTTAATCCCTCTCGTTCTTTGTTCTCCTCGATTTATTTTCTTCCTCTCGCTGCTTGCTTCCGGTAAGTCACCGCGCCGTTCTGTTTTCCGGCGAGATCGTCGCCCTTCTTTCTATTGATTCACCGATTGCTTCATGTTTATGTATATACATACTTGCTGTATGTATACGTTTCTGTGTGTGTGAAATCGTGTGTGTTTCAGGCTGTCAGAGTGTGTGTGTTGTGTGATATTTTCTGGCATGTTCTGGCCGTGTTCTTCCCCGTTTCTGTTGTGGTGGCGCGTGCTTAGCACGCGAGTGTGTTGCCCTGTGTTGCCTTGGTTCGAATTGTTCTGATTAAAAATTTTATTTTATTTTTTTTTCTTCTTTTCTTTGCAGGAAAGATTATTTGATTGATTTCGTGAAATAAATAATTTATATGGTAGGATTATAGATTAATCGATGGAATTTACGTAGGATACCCGGTATAAACGGGAACCCGTAAATTTTATCGCCGTCGGCGATGAGCTTCGGCGAGCCGACGGTGGACTATGATGATTCGATCTGAGTCCTACAATTTAAAATACAAAATACGATCTAAGGTGCGAATTGCGAATAAAATACTATTAAACCATAAAAACACGGCTAATAATTAATAATTATATTTAATTGGTAACTGAGAATTTTGGACTGATATTGATGACTGAAATCGGTGGTTGGGTTTAAATTGCGATTGATTGTAGTTGTGTTTGTTTGGACGTCGGGATGTTCGACGGGTAGTCCGATAAATAAAGGGGTGCTGCCCGATTTTCGGAAAATTAAATTACGGAAATACGAGGCCGTACCCAATGGCTATCGGAACGTCGATCGATTATATGTAACTATTTTGTACAAAACCTGATTATGTGTTGCGATGGAATACTTTTCGAAACCGATAACCCTAATTTCGTAAAAGGACAAATATACCTATATTACGAACACGAGCACTGAACCGGCTTTTGAAGATGTGAACCCTAATTGATACGTGTATTATTATATTGAAAATGTTACGAGTTGGGTTTGTTAACGTATGGGTAGATTGTTAGCAAGGATAGTCAAGCTTATTCGGACGTCTAATTTAGGGTATTTTGGTTCCTGTAGATTCCAGTTGAAATCCTTAGCATCCCGGTCAGTGCAAAGCCAGTCAGAAATTAGTGTTAAAGTGTATTAAGGCAAGTACCCCTGATCATATCTTTATGGTTCAGTATATATGAATATAATGTTGTCTTATTCTCGTACTGGAACAGAATGATTTAAGTTACGTATTCCCTGGGTTTCAAATTATTTTATTAACTTGTGTTTTGGGGGAAAAGTAACTTCTGAAAATACCTATCTCTAAGCTTTGAATAAAATGGAAATGTTTTGGGAAAATGTGATGTGTTATAATTGTTTTAACAAGAGATAGGTAAGTGAATTGGAAAACTGGATAAAAATGATTAGATAATTGGATGAGTGTGCGCAGAAGGCCCGTAACGGCCTGGAAGTTAGCGTAAGAGGCGAAGTGGTTGCGCACCCTATTATAACCACCAGCCCAGCGTGACAGAGACCTAGCTAGTCTCTGAGTTCCGGAACAAGTTTCATATGATAGCCTGATCAGCTGTCTCACCAGGAATCATCCAATGCATGTATATCTGAGCAAGCGATTTTGAGGTTCGCGGAAAGGGACAAGTTTATGGTTCCCGTAAAGGAACAATTAATTTTATGGGTCCTGCAATGGGATGAATGATTTGGAAATGGAAGTAGCATGCTAAATTTAACCCTGCTATTTACACAACACTATTAATAAATGTTTAGAGAGCATGCTAGCTATTAAAGATCCAGTTTCAACAGTTTATCAGTTTTTATCTATTTACACTTGTTTTACTTGTTTTCCACTATCAAGTTGTAATTTCTGTTCCTACAATTGTTTATTATAAACTGTTTTAGTTAGTAATCATATAGTGGTACTGCTGAGCGGTTGATCGCTCACTCTTGCAAATGTGTTTGTATATTTTCGCATTGCAGATGCTTAGGGGATGTTGCTGTTTTGCTAAGGGCCAGTTTCCAACTCCTCCTGTGTCGAGCTCCTCTGAATAGGTTGTGTCCGGGAAGTGTGGTCTGTGAGTTGCTATAGAATAATAGTCACAGATGGTAGGTTGTTTTTAATAAGATGGTTTGTAATAAGTGTGTAACCTAAGTTATACTTGAACCTGGAAAAGGTCTTGTGGAAGAGTTGTTTATATTGAAATAAAGTAAGTAGTTGTCTTATAATTATAGTTTCATTTTGTTAGTGACGTCAACTCCTAACCCGGGGTTGAGGCCGTTACAGGTTGGTATCAGAGCTACAGGTTTGAGTCCCTGATTTAGGTTAGGAATAGAGTCGGAAAGGGGTAATATTGGTAAATAGGGAGTGAATCAGCAACTCACATCTAAAGGAGCAAGTTTAAGAGTCTAGTTGAGGGTTCGAAGGCGTAACCCTGGCATATTTTGAGGATTTTGGAACTGCCCTAATCTTTAGTGTGTTTTCCCTGGTATATGTACCATTGGTAGTAGCCAATAAGGATTCCTAGATAGTTTTCCACAACAACGAGTTCGACCATGTGAATTTAGCCAGTGTTTTATAATAGGTATTGTTGCATGCTGCTAGTGTCATGTTTTTATTACTGTTGTTATTTTATTGTTACAATTGTTGCTGATTTTGTTAAATCCAGCCACTCATTACAGTCGGACCCCAATCAATGAGGGTGGGAATATTTTATTGCGGCAGTATTCTCTTGGCACATGAAAATGTTGCTACCCGGGGGCAATTCTTTTAAACTAAAATCATTTGCTATATTTCATGAGAATGCCGCCCAAGAAGAATATCCCACCCAATTCTTCTAGCAGAGCTTCTGAAGGGGGCCCAGTTATGGGTGAGTTTCTAGATTTGCTGCGCCAACAGTCTAATCAAATGGCTCAGCAGCAAGAACAATTTCAGCAGCAGCAGCAGCTATTTCTACAACAACAGCAACAACAACAGCAGTTCATACAGCAGCAGCAACAACAAATTCAACAACAACAGCTGCAGCTTCAGCAGCAACCTCAGCAAAGAGAAGTGAACCAAACTGTGAGTTTTAAATCTTTTCAGTCGGTAAAGCCTCCAGAATTTAAGGGCGAGGTGGACCCAGTTGCTGCTAGGATTTGGCTAAAGGAAATAGAGAAAGCTTTCACCCTTACGCAAGTAAGTGATAATCTTAGATCAGACTATGCGAGCTATTTTCTTAAGGGTGAAGCGAATTATTGGTGGGAATCCACCCGTGCCGTGGAAGGAGAAGGCCCTGTCTTGTGGGCCAGGTTTATAGAGTTGTTCTTGGAAAAATATTTTCCGAATTGTTTGCAGAACCAGTTAGAAGTTGAGTTTTTGGAATTGAAGCAGGATGAAAAGAGTGTGGCCGAGTATGAGGCAAAGTTTACGGAATTGGCCCGATTGGTGCCTGTGTATGTGAATACTGAAGCTCAGAAAGCAAAGAGGTTCCAGCAGGGACTGAAGCCAGAAATTCGCAGTGGGGTTGTAGCCTTGCAGCTCAAGACATATCCCTCTGTAGTTCAGGCCGCGCTGGTAATTGAAAGTGACCAGAAGTTGGCTGCCAAGGAGAAGGGCGATAAAAAGCGGAAATCTGAAAGCATCACTGGTGAAACGAATCCAGGGGAATCCGGTCAGAGGTTTCAGAAGAGGTTTGGCCAGAACAGAAATAAAGATTAGAAGACAGAATTTTTCTCAGGTTAGGCCTGCTACCACCTTAGTTGCCTCCACTCCAGCTCAGTCATCAAATTCCGTAAGAGATTGTAAGGTATGTGGGAAGAGACATAGTGGCCCGTGCAAAAGGGATGTTCAGTGCTTCAAATGTCATCAAAAGGGTCATTACGCATCTGAATGTAATATAGAGAAACCCGCAGTTACTTGCTACAACTGTAGGAAGGTGGGACATGTTGCTCGGTATTGTAAGACAGCTACTCAAGGTACTGCATCTCAAGGACCGGCATCCAGCACAGCTAAAGCCAGAACTTTCAAAATGACAAAAAAGTCCAATGCTCAGGACTCGGACGTAGTGGCAGGTACGCTCTCTCTCAACTCCGTACCTGTTAAAGTTTTATTTGATTCAGGAGCATCTAAGTCTTTTATATCAAAGAATTGTGTGGTTAAGATGGACTTAATGTTAGAAGATTTGGTTGAACCTTTGACTATAGAAGTAGCCAATCTGGATAGAGTTTCAGTGAGTCAGTTTTGCCCTAAGTGTCAATTGGAAATCCACGGATACTCTTTTTTGGCTGATCTAATACCCTTCGAGCTAGGAGAGTTCGACGTGATTTTGGGAATGGATTGGTTGTCCCAGTATAAGGCTAACATTGATTGTAAGAAGAAGAAAATTTTGATGGTTACTGAGGATAATATTAAGGTGACTTATCAAGGACAAAGGCAAGAAAAGAAATTTCTCTCGATACTCCAAACGAAGAAATTGTTAAGACAAGGATGTGAAGCTTACTTAGCACATGTGGTGGACGTGGAGAAGGAAGTACTTGATTTAGATAAGATTCCAATAGTAAGGGAATTCCCAGACGTTTTTCCAAATGAATTGCCCGGATTGCCACCAGATCGTGAAATTGAGTTTTCCATAGACTTAGTTCCCGGAGCAGAATCAGTTTCAAAGGCACCCTATCGCATGGCTCCAGTGGAAATGAAAGAACTAGCTAAGCAACTCCAGGAATTATTGGACAAAGGCGTGATTAGGCCAAGTATATCCCCGTGGGGTGCTCCAGTGTTATTTGTAAAGAAGATGGATGGAAGTATGAGATTGTGTATTGATTATCGGGAATTAAACAAGTTAACCATTAAAAACAAGTATCCCCTGCCAAGGATAGATGACCTGTTTGACCAACTTAAGGGAGCGTGTTGTTTCTCGAAGATTGACTTAAGATCAGGCTACCATCAGTTAAAGATTAAGCCTGAAGACATACCAAAGACTGCATTCAGGACCCGATACGGACATTATGAGTTCTTAGTAATGTCGTTTGGATTGACCAATGCACCAGCTGCCTTCATGGATTTAATGAATCGGGTGTATAAAGAATACTTGGATAAGTTTGTGATTGTATTTATTGATGACATCCTCATTTATTCGAAGACTAGAGAAGATCATGCTAATCATTTGAAGATTTCCCTGCAAAGGCTAAGAGAGAAGCAGTTGTACGCAAAATTTTCGAAGTGCGAATTTTGGTTGGAGGAAGTTCAATTCTTAGGTCACGTAGTAGGAAAAGATGGCATTAAAGTGGATCCCGTAAAGATTGAAGCTATATCCAAATGGGAACAACCAAAGACTCCAACAGAAGTCAGAAGCTTTCTTGGGTTAGCAGGTTATTATCGAAGATTTGTAAAGGATTTCGCCAAGATTGCAACTCCATTGACCAAGTTGACCCGAAAGAATGAGAAGTTTAATTGGACAGAGAAGTGCGAGGAAAGCTTCCAAGAATTGAAAAAGAGGTTAGTAACAGCTCCAGTATTAGCATTGCCAGATGAGACAGGAAACTTCGTGATCTATAGTGACGCTTCCTTGAAAGGTTTGGGTTGTGTATTAATGCAACATGATAAAGTCATTGCCTACGCTTCCAGACAGTTAAAGCCTCATGAGCAAAAGTATCCAGTGCATGATTTGGAATTAGCCGCAATCGTGTTCGCGTTGAAGCTGTGGAGACATTACTTATACGGAGAAAATGCGAAATTTATACAGATCACAAAAGTTTAAAGTATATATTCACTCAGAAGGATCTAAACATGCGACAACGGAGATGGCTAGAACTGATTAAGGATTACGATTGTTCTATTAATTACCACCCAGGCAAGGCCAACGTAGTGGCAGATGCCCTAAGCAGGAAGGAAAGATTGAATGCAATTAAAATTTCCGAGGACCTCGCCAGAGAATTGGAGAAGCGGAAATTGAGGTTCGAGTAACAGACGAAAATCAAGGACAATTGTATGAGATCACTTTTCGGCCAGAATTGATGGACAAGATCCAGAAGTGTCAGGAAGAAAGGATGAATCGAGAGTTAGATAGTTTAACTGGAGAGAAACTCTGCACACAAAAGGATAGCAAGGGTATGTATAGGTTTTCCTCGAGGATCTGGATTCCCAATGTAACTGAACTAAGAAATGCGATATTGCGGGAAGCTCATAATTCCAAGTTTTCCATTCACCCGGGAAGCACTAAAATGTATCAAGATTTGAAGATGCACTTTTGGTGGCCAGGAATGAAAAAGGAAATTGCAAGTTTGGGTTAACAAATGCCATGTATGCCAGACATTGTGAAGGCGGAACATCAAAGACCAAGTGGATTGTTACAACCGTTGGATGTTCCACAGTGGAAATGGGAGGAACTCGCGATGGATTTTGTAGTAGGACTACCAAAGACAAAATCGAACCATGATGCAATTTGGGTAATTATTGATAGATTGTGACCAAGTCTGCACATTTTTCTTCCGATCAATGAAAAGTATTCTTTGGACAGGCTAGTTAATATATTTGGATGAAATTGTTACCAAGCATGGAGTTCCTGTTGTCAATCGTATCAGATCGAGATCCAAGATTTAATTCCAGATTTTGGACGAAATTTCAGGAGTGTTTAGGGACTAAATTGAAAATGAGTACCGCCTACCATCCCCAGACAGATGGCCAAAGTGAAAGAACCATTCAGACGATAGAAGACATGTTAAGGGTTTTGTGCTTTGGATTTTAAAGGAAATTGGGACGAACACTTGCCACTGATTGAGTTTTTCTATAATAACAGTTATCATGCCAGTATAAGAATGCCGCCCTACGAAGCCCTGTATGGACGTAAATGTAGGTCCCCTCTTTATTGGGAGAAGTAGGAGAAAAAGAAATTATTAGGCCTGAATTGGTTCAACAGACTAATGATGCAATTATATTGATTCGAAAAAGGTTAGAAGCAGCTCAAGATAGACAGAAAAAGAACGCAGACCTTCATCGAAAAGACGTGGAGATGGAAATAGGATCGTTGGTATTGCCTAAAAGTGTCGCCCTGGAAAGGATTGGTTAGATTTGGACAGAAGGCAAGTTAAGTCCTAGATTATCGGACCTTTTGAAATACTGAGGAAAGTTGGTAAGGTTGCCTATGAATGGCATGCCACCGCAATTACAACATATCCATAATGTATTCCATGTGTCCATGCTGAAGCGTTATATCCCTGATGCAAATCAAGTTATTGAATATGAACCAATCGATCTTCAACCGATTTATCCTACGAGGGAACGGCCGATCCAGATCCTAGATCGTTAAAGAGCGAGTTCTTAGAAATAAGTCTATTCCTATAGTTAAAGTACTGTGGCGGAATCCTCGAGTAGAAGAGTCCACTTGGGAATTAGAATCAGATATGCTTGACAAACATCCTCATTTGTTTAATTAGATCAGATTCTGAGGACAATAATCTTTTTAAGGGGGAAAGAATATAACGACTCGTACATTTTTATAATATTTAAATGTGTAATTATAAATAAGTTATGTGTATGGGATCTGTCAGTTGAATATTATTTTTGTAATATTTATTAATTATGTGTGATTATGGGTGTTCGAGGATCGTTGGTGTAATTAGTTGTGGCGTTGTGTTATTTGTTTTATGGTTAAAGGTGGTTATATTTCAAGATTTATTTTCATAAATATGGGGATTATCTCTAAAATTATTTTTATGGCTTCATAACTTTATTAATATTTTTAGGAGTTTTTTTTTTTAAAATTGAGAAATCAATATTTATTGACTATTTACCCTTAAATGATTTTATGAAAATTTTATTTTATACTTTTTAATTATTTCAAGAATTTTAAAATTATTCCGGTAAATTTTGGCTTTTATTTAACCGTGCGGTGAAACTCGTTAGATTGTTAAATGCGGGTTGGTGTGCGGTTTTCAAAATGATTTTAAAAATTATAAAAATGTTGTGTATTATCAATTTAATATTGTTGGAATTTTGAGGTTTATTTTAAGACTATTTCAATTCGTTCTGTTCGGGAAGTGTATCGTGATTAAATAGATCGGTGTGTCAGTTACGGTTATCGAGGAAAAGAAACCGGGTAAATAAACCCGAATTCATTCCCTTTCCCAGTTAATCCCTAGTTCCTCTCTTTCTAAACATCAGCTTCTTGTCTCTCTCGCCTCTCGATTTCACTCCGTCTCTAATCTCTTCTCTTCTGAATTTCTTTCCTCCCTTAATCCCTCTCGTTCTTTGTTCTCCTCGATTTATTTTCTTCCTCTCGCTGCTTGCTTCCGGTAAGTCACCGCGCCGTTCTGTTTTCCGGCGAAGATCGTCGCCCTTCTTTCTATTGATTCACCGATTGCTTCATGTTTATGTATATTACATACTTGCTGTATGTATACGTTTCTGTGTGTGTGAAATCGTGTGTGTTTCAGGCTGTCAGAGTGTGTGTGTTGTGTGATTTTTCTGGCATGTTCTGGCCGTGTTCTTCACCGTTTCTGTTGTGGTGGCGCGTGCTTAGCACGCGAGTGTGTTGCCCTGTGTTGCCTTGGTTCGAATTGTTCTGATTAAAAATTTTATTTTATTTTTTTTTCTTCTTTTCTTTGCAGGAAAGATTATTTGATTGATTTCGTGAAATAAATAATTTTATATGCGAGGATTATAGATTAATCGATGGAATTTACGTAGGATACCCGGTATATAAACGGGAACCCGTAAATTTTATCGCCGTCGGCGATGAGCTTCGGCGAGCCGACGGTGGACTATGATGATTCGATCTGAGTCCTACAATTTAAAATACAAAATACGATCTAAGGTGCGAATTGCGAATAAATACTATTAAACCATAAAAACACGGCTATAATTAATAATTATATTTAATTGGTAACTGAGAATTTTGGACTGATATTGATGACTGAAATCGGTGGTTGGTTTAAATTGCGATTGATTGTAGTTGTGTTTGTTTGGACGTCGGGTATGTTCGACGGGTAGTCCGATAATAAAGGGGTGCTGCCCGATTTTCGGAAAATTAAATTACGAAAATACGAGGCCGTACCCAATGGCTATCGGAACGTCGATCGATTATATGTAACTATTTTGTACAAAACCTGATTATGTGTTGCGATGGAATACTTTTCGAAAACCGATAACCCTAATTTCGTAAAAGGACAAATATACCTATATTACGAACACGAGCACTGAACCGGCTTTTGAAGACGTGAACCCTAATTGATACGTGTATTATTATATTGAAAATGTTACGAGTTGGGTTTGTTAACGTATGGGTAGATTGTTAGCAAGGATAGTCAAGCTTATTCGGACGTCTAATTTAGGGTATTTTGGTTCCTGTAGATTCCAGTTGAAAATCCTTAGCATCCCGGTCAGTGCAAAGCCAGTCAGAAATTAGTGTTAAAGCGTATTAAGGCAAGTACCCCTGATCATATCTTTCTGGTTCAGTATCTATGAATATAATGTTGTCTTATTCTCGTACTGGAACAGAATGATTTAAGTTACGTATTCCCTGGGTTTCAAATTATTTTATTAACTTGTGTTTTGGGGGAAAAGGTAACTTCTGAAAATACCTATCTCTAAGCTTGAATAAAATGGAAATGTTTTGGGGAAAATGTGCTGCTGTTATAATTGTTTTAACAAGAGATAGGTAAGTGAATTGGAAAACTGGATAAAATGATCAGATAATTGGATGAGTGTGCGCAGAAGGCCCGTACGGCCTGGAAGTTAGCGTAAGAGGCGAAGTGGTTGCGCACACCTATTATAACCACCAGCCCAGCGTGACAGAGACCTAGCTAGTCTCTGAGTTCCGGAACAAGTTTCATATGATAGCCTGATCAGCTGTCTCACCAGGAATCATCCAATGCATGTATATCTGAGCAAGCGCTTTTGAGGTTCCCGGAAAGGGACAAATTTATGGTTCCCGTAAAGGAACAATTAATTTTATGGGTCCTGCAATGGGATGAATGATTTTGGAAATGGAAGTAGCATGCTAAATTTAACCCTGCTATTTACACAACACTATTAATAAATGTTTAGAGAGCATGCTAGCTATTAAAGATCCAGTTTCAACAGTTTATCAGTTTTTATCTATTTACACTTGTTTTACTTGTTTTCCACTATCAAGTTGTAATTTCTGTTCCTACAATTGTTTATTATAAAACTGTTTTAGTTAGTAATCATATAGTGGTACTGCTGAGCGGTGTTGATCGCTCACTCTTGCAAATGTGTTTGTATATTTTCGCATTGCAGATGCTTAGGGGATGTTGGTTGTTTGCTAAGGGCCAGTTTCCAACTCCTCCTGTGTCGAGCCTCTTGAATAGGTTGGTCCGGGACAGTGTGGTTTGTGAGTTGCTATAGAATAAATAGTCACAGATGGTAGGTTGTTTTTAATAAGATGGTTTGTAATAAGGTGTAACCTAAGTTATACTTGAACCTGGAAAAGGTCTTGTGGAAGAGTTGTTTATATTGAAATAAAGTAAGTAGTTGTCTTATAATTATAGTTTCATTTTGTTAGTGACGTCAACTCCTAACCCGGGGTTGAGGCCGTTACATCTCTTGCTGGAAGAGATTCAAGAAACTTGGCAACATACTTCTCAAACTTTGTCAAGTTCTTCCATCAGCAGTAAGATTTATCAGGCAGCCTTCCTTTGAAAATAGACATTTACTGATCTCCCCAAGGATGATGAGATTTAATTCCAGTCAAGATCAATTTTCTCTTCAAGAGATTGCAGATACTCTAGATAACTGAAAGTACACACAATATACAAATTACATTAAGCGCACGAATAATGATACAATACTTAATTTCTTGGATACACTGAAGAAGAATTATAAAATTGTATATAGGTTAAGTCCTTACTAATACCATAGTCAGCATTACAGGGCGGCAAATTCCCCCACCATCAAACTCTTATCATATTTTTTTTCAAGTGCCAAAAGTGTTATTCAATTCAACAGCTATCGTTCAACAAAATTACAAAACTATTCGGCATTTCAACATATCAACCAAAGTAAACAAATTATAAAAACAACCAAATCACAAACCTACGATCCAAACAAAATCCAAATCATATACAAATACAGAGGGGAGGGGAGTGAGGGAGAGGGAGAGGGGAGAGAGAGAGATTAGAGAGAGAGCTGAGCGAGAGATGTATATACTTGGAAACAGTCTCTTTATGAACCTGAAAAAAATGAATAGACATGCTACCAACATTAGAAAGCTTCTTCTAACAAAGATGACATTTAAAGTGTTTAGCTTTCTGATGTTGTTCCAATATCTTCTTATCATCAAACTCTCTATCTGCTGCAATCTTCTTCTTCCCCATCCCAGACTGATATTCAATTCTATTCAATACCCATTCCTATCTAGATTACTATCAACAAATGAGGCGATTGATGAAAATCACTGCATCGATGTGATTTTAAAAAAATAGGTAAGAAACTGGAGAGGGAAGAAATCGGAGATGAAAGAACGGCACAAGAACAATGAGGGAGAAGAGAAAGTCAGAGATAAGATAAGACAGAAATCAGTGGAGATAAGGGGGAGATATGGGGGGAAATGAAATTTGGTGAAAGGGGGAAATGAAATTTAATGAGAGGGAATGAGAAAATTGGGTTAAAATGTGTAAATAGGTTAATAAATTCTTTAATTTAAAAATATTATTATAATTATTTATCATATTACATATTAGTGTAAAAGAATTAATTAAAATTTTCTTATTTAAAAATAATAATATTTTTGTACATGAATGTTTTTAATATTATACAATTACCTTGTAAATCGGGAACTAATCTCGTTGTTTGGAGTGATATTTTTACTAGATTTTTCTAATCCTGGCGTGTAAGATGAATTTCAAATTTTTTAATAATTTTTTCATATGACTAAAATTGATATAACTTACATCTGTACGGTTGGATCGTCAAAAAAATCATTTTAAAAAATTATTTGGTTAATTGGCAACGAATCTTGTTTTAGGGAGTTGTAATTTTACCTCATTTTCCTTATAAAGTCAAGCAAGATAAATTTTGAAATTTTTATTATTTTTTACATGGCTAAAATCATATTTTAACATCCGTACGGTTGGATCGTCCAAAAAATCATATCAAAAAATTATTTCGTTAATCAACAACGAATCTTATTTTAGGGAGTTGTACTTTTACCTCATTTTCCTTTAAAACACAAGGAAGATAAATTTTGAATTTTTTTTTACATGGATAAATCAATATATTTTAACATCCGTACGGTTGGATCGTCCAAAAAATCATTTGAAAAAAATATGTTGTTAATCAGCAATGAATCTTATTTCACGGAGTTGTACCTTTACCTCATTTTTCTTATAAAGTCAAGCAAGATAAATTTTAAAATTTTTTATTATTTTTTTACATGGCTAAAATCAATAATTTTTAACATCCATACGGTTGAATCGTCCAAAAAATCATTTCAAAAAATCATTTCGTTAATCAGCAACGAATCTTGTTTAAGGGAGTTGTACTTTTACCTCATTTCCTTTATAACTCAAGGAAAATAAATTTTGAAATTTTTATTATATTTTTACATGGCTAAAATCAATATATTTTAACATCCGTACGGTTGGATCGTCCAAAAAAATCATTTGAAAAATTTATTTTGTTAATCGGCATCAAATCTTGTTTTAAGGAGTTGTTTACCTCTTTTTCCTCAAAAACGCAAACAAGATAAATTTTAAATTTTTTATTATTTTTTTGCATGGCTAAAATCAATATATGTTAACATCTACGATTTGATCATCGAAAAAATCATTTCAAAAAATTATTTCGTTAATCGGCAACGAATCTTGTTTTAGGGAGTTGTACTTTTACCTCATTTTCCTTTAAAACTCAAGGAAGATAAATTTTGAAATTTTTATTATTTTTTACATGGCTAAAATCAATATATTTTAACATCCGTACGGTTGGATCGTCCAAAAAATCATTCAAAAATTAATTTCGTTAATCGGCATCGAATCTTGTTTTAGGGAGTAGTACTTTTACCTCATTTTCCTTAAAAACACAAACAAGATAAATTTTAAATTTTTTATTATTTTTTTACATGGCTAAAATCAAATATGTTAATATCCGTACGGTTTGATCGTCGAAAAAAATCATTTCAAAAATTCATTTCGTTAATCGGCAACGAATCTTGTTTTAGGGAGTTGTACTTTTACCTCATTTTCCTTTAAAACTCAAGGAAGATAAATTTTGAAATTTTTATTATTTTTTACATGGCTAAAATCAATATATTTTAACATCCGTACGGTTGGATCATCCAAAAAATCATTCAAAAAATTAATTTCGTTAATCGGCATCGAATCTTGTTCTAGGGAGTAGTACTTTTACCTCATTTTCCTTAAAAACACAAAAGATAAATTTTAAATTTTTTTATTATTTTATTCATATGCCTAAAATTGATATATCTTAACATCCGTACGGTTGGATCGTCGAAAAAATCATTTTAAAAATTAATCTTGTAAATCGGGAACGAGTCTCGTTGTCCGGAGGGGTACTTTTACCGGATTTTTCTAATCCTGACATGCAAGATGAAGTTCATATTTTTTAATAATTTTTCATATGACTAAAATTGATATATCTTAACATCCGTACGGTTGGATCGTCGAAAAAATCATTTTAAAAATTAATCTTGTAAATCGGGAACGAGTCTCGTTGTCGGGACAGGTACTTTTACCGGATTTTTCTAATCCTGACATGCAAGATGAAGTTCATTTTTTAATAATTTTTTCATATGACTAAAATTGATATATCTTAACATCTGTACGGTTGGATCATCGAAAAAATCATTTTAAAAATTAATCTTGTAAATCGGGAACGAGTCTCGTTGTCGGGAGAGGTACTTTTACCGGATTTTTCTAATCCTGACATGCAAGATGAAGTTCATATTTTTTAATAATTTTTTCATATGACTAAAATTGATATATCTTAACATCCGTATGGTCGGATCGTCGAAAAAATGATTTTAAAAAATTAATCTTGTAAATCGGGAACGAGTCTCGTTGTCGGGACGGGTACTTTTACCGGATTTTTCTAATCCTGACATGCAAGATGAAGTTCATATTTTTTAATAATTTTTTCATATGACTAAAATTGATATATCTTAACATCTGTACGGTTGGATCATCGAAAAAATCATTTTAAAAATTAATCTTGTAAATCGGGAACGAGTCTCGTTGTCGGGAGGGGTACTTTTACCGGATTTTTCTAATCCTGACATGCAAGATGAAGTTCATATTTTTAATAATTTTTTCATATGACTAAAATTGATATATCTTAACATCCGTACGGTCGGATCGTCGAAAAAATCATTTTAAAAATTAATCTTGTAAATCGGGAACGAGTCTCGTTGTTTGGAGGGGTACTTTTACCGGATTTTTCTAATCCTGACATGCAAGATGAAGTTCATATTTTTTAATAATTTTTTCATATGACTAAAATTGATATATCTTAACATCCGTACGGTTGGATCGTCGAAAAAATCATTTTAAAAATTAATCTTGTAAATCGGGAACGAGTTTCGTTGTCGGGAGTGGTACTTTTACCGGATTTTTCCAATCCTGACATGCAAGATGAAGTTCATATTTTTTAATAATTTTTTCATATGACTAAAATTGATATATCTTAACATCCGTACGGTTGGATCGTCGAAAAAATCATTTTAGAAATTAATCTTGTAAACCGGAAATCTCATTTATAGAGTAATACTTTTACAATGGTTTCCTTGAAACACCATTGTGTAAAGATAAAATAAGACAACGCTTTTTTTATAAAAACGTTGTGTGAGCATATCAGCTTTTTTCAATCTAACGGCTAATATCTAATCTCATTTCAATCAAGGGCTATCATTCAGACACTTCACCAATCCGAGTAAAATGTTTACAACCAATCATGGGGTGCCACCTCATCAGGTGGTGCCCATTGAAATTATAAAATAACTATTTCAGACAACTGTTTTGTTCCGTTGTGTGAAGTTTTCTAAGACAACCCTTGTAAAAACTGTTGTGTGAATTACACAACGTAATATCTAAAAGCTTGTATGAGACCAACTAAGACAACACTTTTGTTTTAACATAAAACCGTTGTATAAGAATTCGGCTATTTTTCGATCTAACGGCCAATATCAAATCTCATATCAATGAAGGGCTCTCATTTCGCCACGTCAGCAATCCTTGTGAATGATTTACCACCTATCACGTGCTGCCACCTCAATACGTGGTACCCATTGAAATTCCTCAGACAACGGTTTCATTCCGTTGTTTGATGGTTTAGAGGACAACCTTTCTAAAACCGTTGTCAAAACCGTTGTCTTATATCCCTATACGTTAACATAGTAACAATGGTTTGTAATCGTTATTTAAAGATCTACAACAACACTATATTTAAAAAACTGTTGTCTGACTCGATGAGAGGATACAACTTGTACAACAGTTTAAAAAAGATGAATATCCGTTTTTGTTCTGGAGCTCACACAACTGTTTTTCTGTAAAATCATTCACCGTTATGATTTTTAGGACGACGGTTTTTTTTTAACCGTTGTTTGTCAAGTGTCTGATTGCAAATTTCTTGTAGTGCGAGTTGGATCATGTAATTTTGGATACATAATGTGAAAGTTACACATTAATGGTAGGATAATTAGAAGATTGAATCTCCAATTTAAAGGCTATTTAGGTTCCTTTTTTACATTTCATAACTTCAAGGAACATGCATGGGGTAATTGTTGTAAAAATCTCCATGGGTATGATTAAAGATCCATTGGACTTACAAGTCTAATCCATAAGTAAAAATGGGGTAGATATAGGTGGTATGATGCAAAAAGACGAATTATGATTAGTGGGTTGGATAAAAAGGTCTATTGAGATGTTACAAATATTAGGGGTTCCATACGAAGGTATGGGAAAAGTAGCTTATTTAGTGAACATGTTTCTTCCTACATAGAAGACTATAATGATGTAACAGTTGGTGGAAGCATTCAGCAAGGTGAGACAACCTCTATAAAAATTCATTGGACTAACAAATTTGTTACATGTGCGGGTACGAATTCCTGGAGGTAGGTTCATAGAATCACATTCTTGATATATCTAGGTTCCTAATGACATACTACTGTTTGCGAATAGAGTGTGATAGCAAAATTCAGCAATGATTAGTAGTCCTGATAAAAGTATTCATATTAGACATCTAACTAAAATATATATTATACTATATTTTGCTTTTGAATACCTACTTATATATACATTAGTTGTCAATTAACATCTATATAATTAGCAAAAAACAGCTATTTGATTTGCTAAAAGAACGGGAGAACCACATTCAAAAAGAAGCAGAATGCGAGAAGGATGCACATATTGAATTTTAGTTAACATATTTGACAAATTATACGCATACTAAAATTTTTTGGACTTAGAGTTGAGTTTTACTATTCGGTCAAGATAAATATAAACACAAACTAAAGGTCGACGTATTTCAATATAGTTCCAGAATGATTATTTAAATTTATGGTATTTAGCAAAGTATTACGAACTATTAATTAAAGTATATAGCGCATAACTATTTTCCAAATTTGTTTTAATTTAAACACTTATAGTTATTTTGTTTAAAGACATTTTTACTGGCGTCATATAAAATCTATTTTAAGAGTTTAATTCATTAAAATTATATTATACTAAAAATTTATAATACTTAAAGATATTTCTATGAAAACTAAAGAAAAAAAAAATCAAA